>NC_092336.1:281807500-282112500 GCF_046630445.1 Rutidosis leptorrhynchoides
ATGATTTAGAATCTAATTAGTAAATGACGGTAACACTCAATTGCCATTTGACGGATATTAAACAAGTTTAATACAAACTTATGTGATTTTAAAATAAACGGTGATCCAAAAATGGGTTTTATAAATTATAGGCTTAGTAAAAATGTATTTAAGAGCTATTTGTTAAATTTTAAAACTTTTTATATCTTACTTGGGACTACGAGTGAATAATTAATGTATTTTTTATTTAATAGTTAATGACCGAATTTTATACCATAATGACCAAAATAAATAAAGCTATTTAATTTAAAAATATGGGATTTTTCTGAACACTTTTATCCACCACTGGTTTCGCACGATACACAGTCCGTGAATGAAATAGAAAACCAATAGTAATAGGCACGTTTATATTTTAAATATTATTATAATTATTTTTATATTAAATTACTGTTTCTCCTTTTGAAATTACGCCACACGAACTATTAATCCGTGAAGTGAATTAAAAATCTTGTGGATTACTGATCGCCTTAGTTGTCTTTTATCACCCAATTAAAAATATAGACACCCCACCTTCTCATATTTTTTTATTCCTTCTTCTATCTTCTTTGATTATTAAACCAAAATGACATATTCATCAAATATATTACTTAGGTACTACTAAATTCGGTTCAGCTTCTACTTCTATTTCTTGCTCGACCAAAAACATGATGCGGTTGTAACTACTCACCACCATAGCGATTCAATCATCACCGGGAACCACCAAACAAAACCGTTCAACTATCACCTTTGTCGCGTTCTTTTCTTTTACTCGATTAACACCAAGCACAACCACACTCGTCACCTTCACTATCATTATAACCATCATGAATGGCTGCTGCTCGTTGATTACTACTATCCGTGAGATCACCATCTGAAACCACCATCAATGATAACCATCTCCCATCGTGAAACGCCATTAGACTATCACATCCTATTCAAACGACATCTTAAAATTTTTTGGCCAAACGGTTTTCCTTTTTGTTTCAATTGTTAATCACAACCACTACTACTAACCCATACTCCCTAACACCACCTTCATGAAGACCACATCACCACCCTCGGCTTTCCATCACCACCGGCACTCATCTCCGCTGGCTACCACACCACACCCTATCACCAACACCATCATCTATCCTTCATCACCATCAAATTTCTAATTCATATACCATCACTTGAACATCACCTCCATAACCCATTTACTTCTTATTGTTGTTGATGACAAACAAAGACATCAAAAATACAACGAACCACATCATATATCTATTTTCTGTTCGAATACCACACAACCATGAACCATAAACATTATCATCATCAACCCAAGCGGCACCACCATCTTTATCATCTTCATCATATAAAACCACCATTACTACTGTTACTGTTGCAAGATCATTCGGTCATTACCACCTTCGAATCATCCTACCACAAACAACCACTTTGAGAAACCACCAATATCGCCACCCTAGTGCTGTTGTTGTTTTCTGTTTAAAAGCTCACACCACAACCACCTTTCTATTGCAACTGCTTATTTCTATTTCTGTTTTCGAATCACAACCGTTACCATTTCAAACCACCATCAATTGATTGTCTCTTGGTTCCTGTTGCCAACAGAAAATGCTGAAACTCAATTCATTTTTTTCTATCATTGAAAAGAATAAAGATGATGATAACAACATGATAAAGGATCCATGATAAAAACAAACTAAATTGATTAATGGGTTGTGGTAGTACTCAAATAAAAGATAGTGGATGGACCGGCTGGGGAAATGATATCCTTACATTCTAAATCATGCACTCCTTTTTATTTATTCCCTCCCTTCATTTTTTTTATTATCCAGCCGACAAGGAAACTGGCTCAATATGCGGACTTACTAATGTCTTCATAGGCCGAATGAGACTCATTTAATTATTTTCCTTATGAGCTGTAGTTGGGCCCTAACCCTTCTTCTGATGGGCCGTAAATTCTGCTTCTGATTGGATTGTGATCCGGTTACCTCCTTTCCTTCTTTTCTGTTGAACTAAATCGATGGCAAGGGAATGATTTGAGATACTTGAGGATAAGATGATCTTAAAGATGATTATAATGATCATATGATGTTTGGTAACTGTTACATGAAATAGTAAACATTAATAATAAATATTGATATTGATAAACGTAATTAAGATGGTGATAATGAGAGACGATAATGGTATTGATAATTTGATGAAGAAGTTACGAGATGAAATAATAAAGATTGATGATGAGGTTATGCTTGATAATTATATGATGATCGTGAGGTTGATGATGTAAAATGATGGTGATAATGAAAACTAAGAAGAAGATAAAAACAGAAGACATGTTAAATAAATTAGGGTGAATACTAAAACAGCTAAAACTGAAACAGAAGAATGGTAGGGGTTATGTCGGGTTACCTAGAGGTCTCAGGTTCAAACCCGAACTTGGGCATCTTTTTTAGGGCTACTTCTTTGATGTAGTTTACTTATTACTCATTATTATTATTATTACTCTTATTATTATTATTATATTATTATTATTATTATTATTATTATTATTATTATTATTATTATTATTATTATTATTATTATTATTATTATTATTATTAATATTATTATTATTATTATTATTATTATTATTATTATTATTATTATTATTATTATTATTATTATTATTATTATTATTAGCATTAGTAGTAAAGTTATTATTATCATAGTTATTATTATTATTAGTATTATTATTATCATTAATAATAATATATAAATTTGTTCGATTACAAGTATATGATTTAATAAATATATGAATAATATAGGTTCGTGAATCCAATGCCAACCTTGCTTTGTTCAATATCGTCATATGTATTTTTACTACAAAATACAGTACTGTGAGTTTCATTACTCCCCTTTTAAATGCTTTTGCAATATATATTTTTGGGACTGAGAATACATGCGCTGCTTTTATAAATGTTTTACGAAATAGACACAAGTAATCGAAACTACATTATATGGTTGAATGATCGAAGCCGAATATGCCCCTTTTACTTGGTAACCTAAGAATTAGTAAACCAGTCTACTAATTGACGTGAATCCTAAAGATAGATCTATAGAGCCCAACAAACCCCATCCGTTGTAGCGGATGCTTTAGTACTTCGATGTTATTTTATCATGTCCGATGGATGTCCCGGAATGATAGGGGATATTCTTATATGCATCTTGTTAATGTTGGTTACCAGGTGTTCAATCCATAAGAATGATTTTTATGCATGATATTTATGAGAAATGGAAATATTAAATCTTGTGTTCTATTAAAATTATGAAATGATTATTTATGATAAACTAATGAACTCACCAACCTTTTAGTTGACACTTTAAAGTATGTTTATTCTCAGGTATGAAAGTAATCTTCCTCTGTACATTTTCTCATTTTAGAGATATTACTTGGAGTCATTCATGACATATTTCAAAAGACGTTGCATTCGAGTCGTTGAGTTTATCAAGATTATTACTAAGTTAATTATAGTTGGATATATTATGAAATGGTATGAATGCCATCAACTTTCGAAGTAAAGAATGTTTGTCTTTTAAAAACGAATGCAATGTTTGTAAAATGTATCATATAGAGGTCAAATACCTCGCAATGTAACCGAATGTTATTGTATTAGTTTTTATGGATTAGGACGGGTCTTTACATGTGGTATCAGAGCGGTGGTCTTAGCGAACCAGGTTTGCATTAGTGTCTCTAACGGATAGTCGTTAGGATGCATTAGTGAGTCTGGACTTCGACCGTGTCTACATGTCAAAAGTTTTGCTTATCATTTTTGTCGGAAATTGCCTGCTTATCATTCTTAGTCTAGACACATCTTATTACATTGATTACATGAATAGTGTACAGACAAAATTCATATCTTAGCGTATCTACTAATTCATATCTTAGCTTACTTGTTACTGTAAAATTTGCCTAACATATTCCGTAATTTCCTCCGTAATCTACGAAATCTTTTGCATTATATATATATATTCTATGAGATTAGAATACCATCCGATAATTGGAAAATCATTTCATATCAAAAAATCATTTATTCAATCGTACGAAATGGAATTCGTCATTAGTTCAAGTCCCTCGGATTCCGAAATGGAATCCCACTCAAGCTCCGAAAGCAGTGTGACCGGAATGGATCAATCAATCAGCTATCATCTATTCTGGATGAATTGGGGATGGATTCGTAGCCTCCTCAATAATTGGAGACAAGAAGAAGGTGATCCCTTCCATCCACCACATTGCCCTCTTGGCGATGAACCTGAAGCACTTACCGGCGAACCTATTCGAAACACCATTTTCTCTCTCATTTCCAGAGTATCTCGTCACGATTATATACTACATCAAATTCTAGATTTTATTTATCTGCTCGTCCGAACCGACAATCACCCCGGTGTAATAGAAGAAGTCAATGAGCTTCGCACTCGTGTAGTGGCCTTGGAGAATATGGTGCAAAGGTTACCAGCACCAGCAGCAGCACCAGTAGCAGCAGTAGTACCACCATCACCAATGCCAACAGTACCATTACAACCCCAACCATAACCACATCGTAAACCTCAACTTTACAATCTGTCCCACGAGCATAATGTTATACGCTCTGTAGATACCAATGAATACCAACAACAACAAACTATGAAGTATTGATTCATAACTTCATTGGAGAAACACTCCGTAGCGATTATGTAATCTCTGAAGTCTTAGAGATTATCTATTAAATTTAAACTTAATCTATAAATGATTCTGACACGATAAACAAAGTCTGTAATGTTGAGTCTCAAAAAATTTTGAACTATGTTATGAATTCATTTGACATTCGACTATTCCTAACGATTCACGAACCACTATCTGTAAATAAATACATATATGTTTAAATATATATATTAATTTGAAATAGAAACTTATATGATTTAATTCATATGTGTAAATGATATAATATATGATATTACTATAACTCTATATATATATGATTTAGAATCTAATTAGTAAACGACGGTAACACTCAATTGCCATTTGACAGATATTAAACAAGTTTAATACAAACTTATGTGATTTTAAAATAAACGGTGATCCGAAAATGGGTTTTATAAATTATAGGCTTAGTAAAAATGTATTTAGGAGCTATTTGTTAAATTTTAAAACTTTTTATATTTTACTTGGGACTGGGAGTGAATAATTAATGTATTTTTTATTTAATAGTTAATGACCGAATTTTATATCATAATGACCTAAATAAATTAAGCTATTTAATTTAAAAATATGGGATTTTTCTTAACACTTTTATCCACCACTGGTTTCGCACGATACACAGTCCGTGAATGAAATAGAAAACCAATAGTAATAGGCACGTTTATATTTTCAATATTATTATAATTATTTTTATATTAAATTACTGTTTCTCCTTTTGAAATTACGCCACACGAACTATTAATCCGTGAAGTGAATTGAAAATCTTGTGGATTACTGATTGCCTTAGTTGTCTTTTATCACCCAATTAAAAATACAGACACCCCACCATCTCATATTTTTTTTTATTCCTTCTTCTATCTTCTTTAGTTATTAAACCAAAATCACATATTCATAAAATATATTACTTAGGTACTACTAAATTTGGTTCAGCTTCTACTTCTGTTTCTTGCTCGACCAAAAACAAGCTGCGGTTGTAACGACTCACCACCATAGCAATTCAATCGTCACCGGGAACCACAAAAAAAAACTGTTCAACTATCACCTTTGTCGCGTTCTTTTCTTTTACTCAATTAACACCAAGTGCAACCACACCTGTCACCTTCACTATCATTATAAACATCATGAATGGTTGCTGCTCGTAGATTACTCCTATCCGTGAGATCACCATCTGAAACCACCATCAATGATAACCATCTCCCATCGTGAAACGCCATTAGACTATCACATCCTATTCAAATGACATCTTAAAATTTTTTGGCCAAACGGTTTTCCTTTTTGTTTCAATTGATAATCACAACCACTACTGCAAACCCATACTCCCCAACACCACCTTCATGAAGCCCACATCACCACCCTAGGCTTTCCATCACCACCGGCACTCACCTCCGCCGGCTACCACACCACACCCTGTCACCAACACCATCATCTATCCTTCATCACCATCAAATCTCTAACTCATATACCATCACTTGAACATCACCTCCATAATCCATTTACTTCTTATTGTTGTTGACGACAAACAAAGACATCAAAAATACAACGAACCACATCATATATCTATTTTCTGTTCGAACACTACACAACCATGAACCATAAACATTATCATCATCAACCCAACCGGCACCACCATTGAAATGTCCCGTTCTTATTGATTAAAAACGTTCCATATTAATTGATTTCGTTGCGAGGTTTTGACCTCTATATGAGACGTTTTTCAAAGACTGCATTCATTTTTAAAACAAACCATAACCTTTATTTCATAGATAAAGGTTTTAAAAAGCTTTACGTAGATTATCGAATAATGATAATCTAAAATATCCTGTTTACACACGACCATTACATAATGGTTTACAATACAAATATGTTACAACAAAATAAGTTTCTTGAATACAGTTTTTACACAATATCATACAAGCATGGACTCCAAATCTCGTCCTTATTTAAGTATGCGACAGCGGAAGCTCTTAATAATTACCTGAGAATAAACATGCTTAAAACGTCAACAAAAATGTTGGTGAGTTATAGGTTTAACCTATATATATCAAATCATAATAATAGACCACAAGATTTCATATTTCAATACACATCCCATACATAGAGATAAAAATCATTCATATGGTGAACACCTGGTAACCGACATTAACAAGATGCATATATAAGAATATCCCCATCATTCCGGGACACCCTTCGGATATGATATAAATTTCGAAGTACTAAAGCATCCGGTACTTTGGATGGGGCTTGTTGGGCCCGATAGATCTATCTTTAGGATTCGCCTCAATTAGGGTGTCTGTTCTCTAATTCTTAGATTACCAGACTTAATAAAAAGGGGCATATTCGATTTCGATAATTCAACCATAGAATGTAGTTTCACGTACTTGTGTCTATTTTGTAAATCATTTATAAAACCTGCATGTATTCTCATCCCAAAAATATTAGATTTTAAAAGTGGGACTATAACTCACTTTCACAGATTTTTACTTCGTCGGGAAGTAAGACTTGGCCACTGGTTGATTCACGAACCTATAACAATATATACATATATATCAAAGTATGTTCAAAATATATTTAAAACACTTTTAATATATTTTGATGTTTTAAGTTTATTAAGTCAACTGTCCTCGTTAGTAACCTACAATTAGTTGTCCACAGTTAGATGTACAGAAATAAATTGATAATTATTATCTTGAATCAATCCACGACCCAGTGTATACGTATCTCAGTATTGATCACAACTCAAACTATATATATTTTGGAATCAATCTCAACCCTGTATAGCTAACTCCAACATTCACATATAGAGTGTCTATGGTTGTTCCGAAATATATATAGATGTGTCGACATGATAGGTCGAAACATTGTATACGTGTCTATGGTATCTCAAGATTATATAATATACAATACAAGTTGATTAAGTTATGGTTGGAATAGATTTGTTACCAATTTTCACGTAGCTAAAATGAGAAAAATTATCCAATCTTGTTTTACCCATAACTTCTTCATTTTAAATCCGTTTTGAGTGAATCAAATTGCTATGGTTTTATATTGAACTCTATTTTATGAATCTAAACAGAAAAAGTATAGGTTTATAGTCAGAAAAATAAGTTACAAGTCATTTTTGTAAAGGTAGTCATTTCAGTCGAAAGAGCGACGTCTAGATGACCATTTTAGAAAACATACTTCCACTTTGAGTTTAACCATAATTTTTGGATATAGTTTCATGTTCATAATAAAAATCATTTTCTCAGAATAACAACTTTTAAATCAAAGTTTATCATAGTTTTTAATTAACTAACCCAAAACAGCCCGCGGTGTTACTACGACGGCGTAAATCCGGTTTTACGGTGTTTTTCGTGTTTCCAGGTTTTAAATCATTAAGTTAGCATATCATATAGATATAGAACATGTGTTTAGTTAATTTTAAAAATCAAGTTAGAAGGATTAACTTTTGTTTGCGAACAAGTTTAGAATTAACTAAACTATGTTCTAGTGATTACGAGTTTAAACCTTCGAATAAGATAGTTTTATATATATGAATTGAATGATGTTATGAACATCATTACTACCTTAAGTTCCTTGGATAAACCTACTGGAAAAGTGAAAAGTGGATCTAGCTTCAATGGATCCTTGGATGGCTCGAAGTTCTTGAAGCAGAATCATGACACGAAAACAAGTTCAAGTAAGATCATCACTTGAAATAAGATTGTTATAGTTATAGAAATTGAACCAAAGTTTGAATATGATTATTACCTTGTATTAGAATGATAACCTACTATAAGAAACAAAGATTTCTTAAGGTTGGATGATCACCTTACAAGATTGGAAGTGAGCTAGCAAACTTGAAAGTATTCTTGATTTTATGAAACTAGAACTTTTGGAATTTATGAAGAACACTTAGAACTTGAAGATAGACCTTGAGAGAGATAAATTAGATGAATAAAATTGAAGAATGAAAGTGTTTGTAGGTGTTTTTGGTCGTTGGTGTATGGATTAGATATAAAGGATATGTAATTTTGTTTTCATGTAAATAAGTCATGAATGATTACTCATATTTTTGTAATTTTATGAGATATTTCATGCTAGTTGCCAAATGATGGTTCCCACATGTGTTAGGTGACTCACATGGTCTGATAAGAGCTGATCATTGGAGTGTATATACCAATAGTACATACATCTAAAAGCTGTGTATTGTACGAGTACGAATACGGGTGCATACGAGTAGAATTGTTGATGAAACTGAACGAGGATGTAATTGTAAGTATTTTTGTTAAGTAGAAGTATTTTGATAAGTGTATTGAAGTCTTTCAAAAGTGTATAAATACATATTAAAACACTACATGTATATACATTTTAACTGAGTCGTTAAGTCATCGTTAGTCGTTACATGTAAGTGTTGTTTTGAAACCTTTAGGTTAACAATCTTGTTAAATGTTGTTAACCCAATGTTTATAATATCAAATGAGATTTTAAATTATTATATTATCATGATATTATCATGTATGAATATCTATTAATATGATATATATACATTAAATGTCTTTACAACGATAATCGTTACATATATGTCTCGTTTAAAAATCATTAAGTTAGTAGTCTTGTTTTTACATATGTAGTTCATTGTTAATATACTTAATGATATGTTTACTTATTATAGTATCATGTTAACTATATATATATCCATATATATGTCATCATATAGTTTTTACAAGTTTTAACGTTCGTGAATCACCGGTCAACTTGGGTGGTCAATTGTCTATATGAAACCTATTTCAATTAATCAAGTCTTAACAAGTTTGATTGCTTAACATGTTGGAAACACTTAATCATGTAAATAACAATTTCATTTAATATATATATAAACATGGAAAAGTTCGGGTCACTACAGTACCTACCCGTTAAATAAATTTCGTCCCGAAATTTTAAGCAGTTGGAGGTGTTGACGTATCTTCTGGAAATAGATGCGAGTATTTCTTCCTCATCTGATCTTCATGCTCCCAGGTGAACTCGGGTCCTCTACGAGCATTCCATCGAACCTTAACAATTGGTATCTTGTTTTGCTTAAGTCTTTTAACCTCACGATCCAATATTTCGACGGGTTCTTCGATGAATTGAAGTTTTTCGTTGATTTGGATTTCATCTAATGGAATAGTGAGATCTTCTTTAGCAAAATATTTCTTCAAATTCGAGACGTGGAAAGTGTTATGTACAGCTGCGAGTTGTTGAGGTAACTCAAGTCGGTAAGCTACTGGTCCGACACGATCAATAATCTTGAATGGTCCAATATACCTTGGATTTAATTTCCCTCGTTTACCAAATCGAACAACGCCTTTCCAAGGTGCAACTTTAAGCATGACCATCTCTACAATTTCAAATTCTATATCTTTTCTTTTAATGTCAGCGTAGCTCTTTTGTCGACTTTGGGCGGTTTTCAACCGTTGTTGAATTTGGATGATCTTCTCGGTAGTTTCTTGTATAATCTCCGGACCCGTAATCTGTCTATCCCCCACTTCACTCCAACAAATCGGAGACCTGCACTTTCTACCATAAAGTGCTTCAAACGACGCCATCTCAATGCTTGAATGGTAGCTGTTGTTGTAGGAAAATTCTGCTAACGGTAGATGTCGATCCCAACTGTTTCCGAAATCAATAACACATGCTCGTAGCATGTCTTCAAGCGTTTGTATCGTCCTTTCACTCTGCCCATCAGTTTGTGGATGATAGGCAGTACTCATGTCTAGACGAGTTCCTAATGCTTGATGTAATGTCTGCCAGAATCTTGAAATAAATCTGCCATCCCTATCAGAGATAATAGAGATTGGTATTCCATGTCTGGAGACGACTTCCTTCAAATACAGTCGTGCTAACCTCTCCATCTTGTCATCTTCTATTGTTGGCAGGAAGTGTGCTGATTTGGTGAGACGATCAACTATTACCTAAATAGTATCAAAACCACTTGCAGTCCTTGGCAATTTAGTGATGAAATCCATGGTAATGTTTTCCCATTTCCATTCCGGGATTTCGGGTTGTTGAAGTAGACCTGATGGTTTCTGATGCTCAGCTTTGACCTTAGAACACGTCAAACATTCTCCTACGTATTTAGCAACATCGGCTTTCATACCCGGCCACCAAAAATGTTTCTTGAGATCCTTGTACATCTTCCCCGTTCCAGGATGTATTGAGTATCTGGTTTTATGAGCTTCTCTAAGTACCATTTCTCTCATATCTCCAAATTTTGGTACCCAAATCCTTTCAGCCCTATACCGGGTTCCATCTTCCCGAATATTAAGATGCTTCTCCGATCCTTTGGGTATTTCATCCTTTAAATTTCCCTCTTTTAAAACTCCTTGTTGCGCCTCCTTTATTTGAGTAGTAAGGTTATTATGAATCATTATATTCATAGATTTTACTCGAATGGGTTCTCTGTCCTTCCTGCTCAAGGCATCGGCTACCACATTTGCCTTCCCCGGGTGGTAACGAATTTCAAAGTCGTAATCATTCAACAATTCAATCCACCTACGCTGCCTCATATTCAGTTGTTTCTGATTAAATATGTGTTGAAGACTTTTGTGGTCGATATATATAATATTTTTGACCCCATATAAGTAGTGCCTCCAAGTCTTTAATGCAAAAACAACCGCTCCTAATTCCAAATCATGCGTCGTATAATTAAGTTCGTGAATCTTCAATTGTCTAGACGCATAAGCAATCACCTTCGTTCGTTGCATTAATACACAACCGAAACCTTGCTTTGATGCGTCACAATAAATCACAAAATCATCATTCCCTTCAGGCAATGACAATATAGGTGCCGTAGTTAGCTTTTTCTTCAATAACTGAAACGATTTCTCTTGTTCATCATTCCATTCAAATTTCTTCCCTTTATGCGTTAATGCAGTCAAGGGTTTTGCTATTCTGGAAAAGTCTTGGATGAACCTTCTGTAGTAACCAGCTAGTCCTAAAAACTGGCGTATGTGTTTCGGAGTTTTCGGGGTTTCCCACTTTTCAACAGTTTCTATCTTTGCCGGATCCACCTTAATACCTTCTTTGTTCACTATGTGACCGAGGAATTGAACTTCTTCCAACCAAAATGCACACTTTGAAAACTTAGCGTACAATTCTTCCTTCCTCAATACTTCTAACACCTTTCTCAAATGTTCACCGTGTTCTTGGTTATTCTTTGAGTAAATAAGTATGTCATCAATGAAAACAATGACAAACTTGTCAAGGTATGGTCCACACACTCGGTTCATAAGGTCCATGAACACAGCTGGTGAATTAGTTAAACCAAACGGCATGACCATAAACTCGTAATGATCGTAACGTGTTCTGAAAGCAGTCTTTGGAATATCATCTTCTTTCACCCGCATTTGATGATACCCGGAACGTAAGTCAATCTTTGAATAAACAGACGAGCCTTGTAGTTGATCCAATAAGTCATCGATTCTCGGTAGTGGGTAGCGGTTCTTGATGGTAAGTTTGTTCAACTCTCGGTAGTCGATACACAACCTGAATGTACCAACTTTCTTCTTGACAAACAAAACAGGAGCTCCCCACGGTGATGTGCTTGGTAGAATGAAACCACGCTCTAAAAGTTCTTGTAATTGGCTTTGCAGTTCTTTCATCTCGCTGGGTGCGAGTCTGTAAGGAGCACGAGCTATTGGTGCAGCTCCTGGTACAAGATCTATTTGAAATTCAACAGATCGATGTGGGGGTAATCCCGGTAATTCTTTCTGAAATACATCGGGAAATTCTTTTGCAATGGGAACATCATTGATGCTCTTTTCTTCAATTTGTACTTTCTCGACGTGTGCTAGAACAGCATAGCAACCTTTTCTTATTAGTTTTTGTGCCTTCAAATTACTAATAAGATGTAGCTTCGTGTTGCCCTTTTCTCCGTACACCATTAAGGGTTTTCCTTTTTCTCGTATAATGCGAATTGCATTTTTGTAACAAACGATCTCTGCTTTCACTTCTTTCAACCAGTCCATACCGATTATCACATCAAAACTCCCTAACTCTACTGATATCAAATCAATCTTAAATGTTTCGCTAACCAGTTTAATTTCTCGATTCCGACATATATTATCTGCTGAAATTAATTTACCATTTGCTAATTCGAGTAAAAATTTACTATCCAAAGGCGTCAATGGACAACTTAATTTAGCACAAAAATCTCTACTCATATAGCTTCTATCCGCACCCGAATCAAATAAAACGTAAGCAGATTTATTGTCAATAAGAAACGTACCCGTAACATGCTCCGGGTCTTCCTGTGCCTCTGCCGCATTAATATTGAAAACTCTTCCACGGCCTTGTCCATTCGTGTTCTCCTGGTTTGGGCAATTTCTAATAATGTGTCCCGGTTTTCCACATTTATAACAAACTACATTGGCATAACTTGCTCCGACACTACTTGCTCCGCCATTACTCGTTCCGACACCATTTGTTCCTTTCGTTCTATTAACCCCTGGTCCGTAGACCTCACACTTCGCTGCACTATGACCATTTCTTTTACACTTGTTACAAAATTTGGTGCAGAACCCCGAGTGATACTTTTCACACCTTTGGCATAGCTGCTTCTGATTGTTGTTGTTGTTGCGGTTATTATTGTTGTTGGGATGATTGTTGTAGTTGCTGCTGTTGTTGTTGTTGTTGTTGTTGTTGGGCCGTTTGTTGTAGTTGCGATTGATGTTGCGATTGTTGGGATAATTGTTGCGATTATTGTTGTAATTATTGTTGTTGTATTGGTGATTCTTATCACCATTTTCCTTCCACTTTCTTTTGACTTGCTTCACATTGGCCTCTTCAGCAGTCTGTTCTTTAATTCTTTCTTCAATCTGGTTCACTAGTTTATGAGCCATTCTACATGTCTCTTGTATGGAGGCGGGCTCGTGTGAACTTATATCTTCTTGGATTCTTTCCGGTAATCCTTTCACAAACGCGTCGATCTTCTCTTCCTCATCTTCGAATGCTCCCGGACACAATAGGCACAATTCTGTGAATCGTCTTTCGTACGTGGTAATATCAAATCCTTGGGTTCGTAACCCTCTAAGTTCTGTCTTGAGCTTATTGACCTCAGTTCTGGGACGGTACTTCTCGTTCATCAAGTGCTTGAATGCTGACCACGGTAGTGCGTACGCATCGTCTTGTCCCACTTGCTCTAGATAGGTATTCCACCATGTTAACGCAGAACCTGCGAAGGTATGCGTAGCATACTTCACTTTGTCCTCTTCAGTACACTTACTTATGGCAAACACTGATTCGACCTTCTCGGTCCACCGTTTCAATCCGATCGGTCCTTCGGTTCCATCAAATTCCAAAGGTTTGCAGGCAGTGAATTCTTTGTAGGTGCATCCTACACGATTTCCTGTACTGCTAGATCCAAGGTTATTGTTGGTATGTAGCGCAGCCTATACTGCGGCTATGTTTGAAGCTAGAAAAGTACGGAATTCCTCTTCATTCATATTCATGGTGTGTCGAGTAGTCGGTGCCATTTCCTTCAAAATAGTCAAATGGAACAAGTTAATCATACAGAATATTAAGAGTAGTTAATAGTATTTCGTAGCATAATATGAACTCATTTATAAAAGCTTTTTCTTCATATTAGCGTTTTATAAGTTTAAATTCGGGTAGTACCTACCCGTTAAGTTCATACTTAGTAGCTTATATACAATTCAACTACTACAATTCTATATGAAAAACTGATTATAATAATATTTCGCGTTCAAACTTTTACACAATATTTTACAAACTTACAATACCGCTTATTTTACATATAGCATGAAATATAGCACACAATAAATTTGATACAAGATGGTTGTGAAGATAATTCTAGCTAGTACACAAGTCGTTCAGCAAAGGCAATAAAGACACGTAATTCAAACGTCCAGAAACAAGTCATGCATTCTGGTTTTACTAGGATTACTTCCCATCCTTGGTCTTGTGGAACATAACCGTTATGGCCGTTGATAAGACAGCGTGTTGTAACGTCGTCAAAGGGACGAGGGTTACGTAATGTCCAACAGTCCCGTAACAATCTAAAAACCTCATTTCTTACCCCAATTACCGACTCCGTCACTTGTGGGAACGTTTTGTTTAATAGTTGTAGCCCGATGTTCTTGTTCTCACTTTGGTGAGAAGCGAACATTACTAATCCGTAAGCATAACATGCTTCTTTATGTTGCATGTTAGCCGCTTTTTCTAAATCACGAAGTCCAATATTCGGATATATTGAGTCAAAATAATTTCTTAACCCATTGCGTAAAATAGCATTTGGATTCCCCGCAATATGTGCGTCAAAGTAAACACATCGTAACTTATGGATTTCCCAATGTGATATCCCCCATCTTTCGAACGAAAGCCTTTTATAAACCAAGGCATTCTTGGAACATTCTTTGAATGTCTTACAAACTGATCTCGCCTTAAATAGTTGTGCCAAAGAATTCTGACCGACTCTAGACAAGATTTCATCAATCATGTCTCCGGGTAGGTCTCTTAAAATATTGGGTTGTCTATCCATTTTGTGTTTTTATACTGTAAAATAGACAAGAGTTAGATTCATAAAAAAAAAAAATACTTATTAATACAAGCAATTTTTACATATATCATAAAGCATAAGCACACTATATTACATATATTACACCACACGAATACAACTATCTTATTCCGACTCGCTTGTTTCTTCTTCTTCGGTTTTGGATCGTTTTGCCAAGTTTCTAGGGATATATGATGTTCCCCTAATACGAGCCGTCGTTTTCCACATTGGTTTAGAAAAACCTGGTGGTTTAGAGGTTCCCGGGTCATTGTTACAACTTAAGGACTTCGGGGGTTGACGATACATATAAAGTTCATCGGGGATGGAATTAGATTTCTCTATTTTTATGCCCTTTCCCTTATTATTTTCTTTTGCCTTTTTAAATTCAGTTGGGGTAATTTCTATAACATCATCGGAATTCTCGTCGGAATCCGATTCATCGGAGAATTGGTAATCCTCCCAATATTTTGCTTCCTTGGCGGAAACACCATTGACCATAATTAACCTTGGTCGGTTGGTTGAGGATTTTCTTTTACTTAACCATTTTATTATTTCCCCCACCGGTTCCGATTCTTCTTCCGGTTCCGATTCTTCTTCCGGTTCCGACTCTTCTTCCGGTTCCGACTCTTCTTCCGGTTCTGACTCTTCTTCCGGTTCCTCTTCGGGAACTTGTGAATCAGTCCACGAATCATTCCAGTTTACATTTGACTCTTCATTATTATTAGGTGAGTCAATGGGACTTGTTCTAGAGGTAGACATCTATCACATAATATCAAATGCGTTAAGAGATTAATATATCACATAATATTCACATGTTAAAAATATATAGTTTCCAACAAAATTTGTTAAGCAATCATTTTTCAAGTAAACACGGTCGAAGTCCAGACTCACTAATGCATCCTAACAAACTCGATAAGACATACTAATGCAAAATTCTGGTTCTCTAAGACCAACCCTCGGATACCAACTGAAATGTCCCGTTCTTATTGATTAAAAACGTTCCATATTAATTGATTTCCTTGCGAGGTTTTGACCTCTATATGAGACGTTTTTCAAAGACTGCATTCATTTTTAAAACAAACCATAACCTTTATTTCATAGATAAAGGTTTTAAAAAGCTTTACGTAGATTATCGAATAATGATAATCTAAAATATCCTGTTTACACACGACCATTACATAATGGTTTACAATACAAATGTTACAACAAAATAAGTTTCTTGAATGCAGTTTTTACACAATATCATACAAGCATGGACTCCAAATCTCGTCCTTATTTAAGTATGCGACAGCGGAAGCTCTTAATAATTACCTGAGAATAAACATGCTTAAAACGTCAACAAAAATGTTGGTGAGTTATATGTTTAACCTATATATATCAAATCATAATAATAGACCACAAGATTTCATATTTCAATACACATCCCATACATAGAGATAAAAATCATTCAAATGGTGAACACCTGGTAACCGACATTAACAAGATGCATATATAAGAATATCCCCATCATTTCGGGACACCCTTCGGATATGATATAAATTTCGAAGTACTAAAGCATCCGGTACTTTAGATGGGGCTTGTTGGGCCCGATAGATCTATCTTTAGGATTCGCGTCAATTAGGGTGTATGTTCCCTAATTCTTAGATTACCAGACTTAATAAAAAGGGGCATATTCGATTTCGATAATTCAACCATAGAATGTAGTTTCACGTACTTGTGTCTATTTTGTAAATCATTTATAAAACCTGCATGTATTCTCATCCCAAAAATATTAGATTTTAAAAGTGGGACTATAACTCACTTTCACAGATTTTTACTTCGTCGGGAAGTAAGACTTGGCCACTGGTTGATTCACGAACCTATAACAATATATACATATATATCAAAGTATGTTCAAAATATATTTACAACACTTTTAATATATTTTGATGTTTTAAGTTTATTAAGTCAGCTGTCCTCGTTAGTAACCTACAACTAGTTGTCCACAGTTAGATGTACAGAAATAAATCGATAATTATTATCTTGAATCAATCCACGACCCAGTGTATACGTATCTCAGTATTGATCACAACTCAAACTATATATATTTTGGAATCAACCTCAACCCTGTATAGCTAACTCCAACATTCACATATAGAGTGTCTATGGTTGTTCCGAAATATATATAGATGTGTCGACATGATAGGTCGAAACATTGTATACGTGTCTATGGTATCTCAAGATTACATAATATACAATACAAGTTGATTAAGTTATGGTTGGAATAGATTTGTTACCAATTTTCACGTAGCTAAAATGAGAAAAATTATCCAATCTTGTTTTACCCATAACTTCTTCATTTTAAATCCGTTTTGAGTGAATCAAATTGCTATGGTTTCATATTGAACTCTATTTTATGAATCTAAACAGAAAAAGTATAGGTTTATAGTCGGAAAAATAAGTTACAAGTCGTTTTTGTAAAGGTAGTCATTTCAGTCGAAAGAACGACGTCTAGATGACCATTTTAGAAAACATACTTCCACTTTGAGTTTAACCATAATTTTTGGATATAGTTTCATGTTCATAATAAAAATCATTTTCTCAGAATAACAACTTTTAAATCAAAGTTTATCATAGTTTTTAATTAACTAACCCAAAACAGCCCGCGGTGTTACTACGACGGCGTAAATCCAGTTTTACGGTGTTTTTCGTGTTTCCAGGTTTTAAATCATTAAGTTAGCATATCATATAGATATAGAACATGTGTTTAGTTAATTTTAAAAGTCAATTAGAAGGATTAACTTTTGTTTGCGAACAAGTTTAGAATTAACTAAACTATGTTCTAGTGATTACGAGTTTAAACCTTCGAATAAGATAGTTTTATATATATGAATCGAATGATGTTATGAACATCATTACTACCTTAAGTTCCTTGGATAAACCTACTGGAAAAGAGAAAAATGGATCTGGCTTCAATGGATCCTTGGATGGCTCGAAGTTCTTGAAGCAGAATCATGACACGAAAACAAGTTCAAGTAAGATCATCACTTGAAATAAGATTGTTATAGTTATAGAAATTGAACCAAAGTTTGAATATGATTATTACCTTGTATTAGAATGATAACCTACTGTAAGAAACAAAGATTTCTTAAGGTTGGATGATCACCTTACAAGATTGGAAGTGAGCTAGCAAACTTGAAAGTATTCTTGATTTTATGAAACTAGAACTTTTGGAATTTATGAAGAACACTTAGAACTTGAAGATAGAACTTGAGAGAGATAAATTAGATGAATAAAATTGAAGAATGAAAGTGTTTGTAGGTGTTTTTGGTCGTTGGTGTATGGATTAGATATAAAGGATATGTAATTTTGTTTTCATGTAAATAAGTCATGAATGATTACTCATATTTTTGTAATTTTATGAGATATTTCATGCTAGTTGCCAAATGATGGTTCCCATATGTGTTAGGTGACTCACATGGGCTGATAAGAGCTGATCATTGGAGTGTATATACCAATAGTACATACATCTAAAAGCTGTGTATCGTACGAGTATGAATACGGGTGCATACGAGTAGAATTGTTGATGAAACTGAACGAGGATGTAATTGTAAGTATTTTTGTTAAGTAGAAGTATTTTGATAAGTGTATTGAAGTCTTTCAAAAGTGTATAAATACATATTAAAACACTACATGTATATACATTTTAACTGAGTCGTTAAGTCATAGTTAGTCGTTACATGTAAGTGTTGTTTTGAAACCTTTAGGTTAACGATCTTGTTAAATGTTGTTAACCCAATGTTTATAATATCAAATGAGATTTTAAATTATTATATTATCATGATATTATCATGTATAAATATCTCTTAATATGATATATATACATTAAATGTCTTTACAACGATAATCGTTACATATATGTCTCGTTTAAAAATCATTAAGTTAGTAGTCTTGTTTTTACATATGTAGTTCATTGTTAATATACTTAATGATATGTTTACTTATAATAGTATCATGTTAACTATATATATATCCATATATATGTCATCATATAGTTTTTACAAGTTTTAACGTTCGTGAATCACCGGTCAACTTAGGTGGTCAATTGTCTATATGAAACCTATTTCAATTAATCAAGTCTTAACAAGTTTGATTGCTTAACATGTTGGAAACACTTAATCATGTAAATAACAATTTCATTTAATATATATATAAACATGGAAAAGTTCGGGTCACTACAACCATCTTTATCATCTTCATCATATAAAACCACCTACTGTTACTGTTGCAAGATCATTCGGTCATTACCACCTTCGAATCATCCTACCACAAACATCCACTTTGAGAAACCACCAATATCGCCACCCTAGTGCTGTTGTTGTTTTCTATTTAAAAGTTCACACCACAACCACCTTGCTACTGCAACTGCTTATTTCTATTTCTGTTTTCGAATCACAACCGTTACCATTTCAAACCACCATCAATTGATTGTCTCTTGGTTCCTGTTGCCAACAGAAAACGCTGCAACTCAATTCATTTTTTTCTGTCATTGAAAAGAATAAAGATGATGATAACAACATGATAAAGGATCCATGATAAAAGCAAACTAAATTGATTAATGGGTTGTGGTAGTACTCAAATAAAAGATAGTGGAGGGACCGGCTAGGGAAATGATATCCTTACTGAAATGTCCCGTTCATATTGATTATAAACGTTCCATATTAATTGATTTCGTCGCGTGGTTTTGACCTCTATATGAGACGTTTTTCAAAGACTGCATTCATTTTTAAAACAACCATAACCTTTATTTTATCTATAAAGATTTAAAAAGCATTACGTAGATTATCAAATAATGATAATCTAAAATATACCATTTACCCACGACCATTACATAATGGTTTACAATAAGAATATATTACATGAAAAATAAGTTTCTTGAATGCAGTTTTTACATAATATCATACAAACATGGACTACAAATCTTGTCCTTATTTTAGTATGCAACAGCGGAAGCTCTTAATAATCACCTGAGAATAAACATGCTTAAAACGTCAACAAAAATGTTGGTGAGTTATAGGTTTAACCTATATATTATCAAATCATTATAATAGACCACAAGATTTCATATATCAATATACATCCCATACATAGAGATAAAATTCATTCATATGGTAAACACCTGGTAACCGACATTAACAAGATGCATATAAGAATATCCCCTATCATTCCGAGAAATCCTTCGGACATGATAAAAACGAATTCGAAGTACTAAAGCATCTGGTACTTTGGATGGGGTTCGTTAGGCCCAATAGATCTATCTTTAGGATTCTCGTCAATTAGTAGATCGGTTTACTAATTCTTAGGTTACCAAGCAAAAGGGGCATATTCGGTTTCGATCATTCACCCATATAATGTAGTTTCAATTACTTGTGTCTATTTCGTAAAACATTTATAAAACTGCATGTATTCTCATCCCAAAATATTAGATTTTAAAAGTGGGACTATAACTCACTTTCACAGATTTTTACTTCGTCGGGAAGTAAGACTTGGCCCCTGGTCGATTCACGAACCTATAACAGATATGTACATATATATCAAAGTATGTTCAAAATATATTTACAAAACTTTTAATACATTTTTGATGTTTTAAGTTTATAAAGTCAGCTGTCCTCGTTAGTAACCTACAACTAGTTGTCCAAAGTTAGATGTGCAGAAATAAATTGATATATTATCTTGAATCAATCCATGACCCAGTGTATACACGTCTCAGGCTAGATCACAACTCAAAGTATATATATTTTTGGAATCAACCTCAACCCTGTATAGCTAACTCCAACATTACTGCATATAGAGTGTCTATGGTTGTTCCAAATAATATATATATATGGGTCGATATGATATGTCAAAACATTTGCATACGTGTCTATGGTATCCCAAGATAACATAATATATTAGAATACATGTATAATACAATATAAGTTAGCTAGGATATGATTAATATAGATTTGTTACAATATTTCCCGTAGCTACAACAATCAAAAAATATCCAATCTTGTTTTACCCATAACTTCTTCTTTTTAAATCCGTTTTGAGTGAATCAAATTGATACGGTTTTATATTGAACTCTATTTTATGAATCTAAACAGAAAAAGTATAGGTTTATAGTCAGAAATATAAGTTAGAAGTCATTTTTGTAAGAGGTAGTCATTTCAGTTGAAAGAACGACGTCTTGATGACCATTTTGAAAAACATACTTCCATTTTGAGTTTCACCATGATTTTTGTATATAGTTTCATGTTCATAAAAAAATCATTTTCCCAGAATAACAACTTTTAAATCAAATTTTATCATAGTTTTTAATTATCAAACCCAAAACAGCCCGCGGTGTTACTACGACGGCGTATGTCCGGTTTTACGGTGTTTTTCGTGTTTTCCGATTTTAAATCATTAAGTTTGCTTATAATATAGATATAGAACATGTATTTAGTTGATTTTAAAAGTAAAGTTAGAAGGATTAACTTTTGTTTGCGAACAAGTTTAGAATTAACTAAACTATGTTCTAGTGATTTCAAGTTTAAACCTTCAAATAAGGTAGTTTTATATATATGAATCGAATGATGTTATGAACATCATTACTACCTCAAGTTTTGTGAATAAACCTACTGTAAATGAGAAAAATAGATCTAGCTTCAAAGGATCCTTGGATAGCTTGAAAGTTCTTGAAGCAGAATCATGACACGAAAACAAGTTCAAGTAAGATTTCCACTCGAAATAAGATTGTTATAGTTATAGAAATCGAATCAAAGTTTGAATATGAGTATTACCTTGTATTAGAAAGATATATTACTGTAAATAAAAAAAAATTCTTGAGGTTGGATGATCACTTTACAAGATTGGAAGTAAGCTAGCAAACTTGGAAATATTCTTGATTTTATGAAACTATAAGTTATAGAATTTATGAAGAACACTTAGAACTTGAAGATAGAACTTGAGAGAGATCAATTAGATGAAGAAAATTGAAGAATAAAAGTGTTTGTAGGTGTTTTTGGTCATTGGTATATGGATTAGATATAAAGGATGTGTAATTTTGTTTACATGTAAATAAGTCATGAATGATTACTAATATTTTTGTAATTTTATGAGATTTTTCATGCTAGTTGCCAAATGATAGTTCCCACATGTGTTAGGTGACTCACATGGGCTGCTAAGAGATGATCATTGGAGTGTATATAACAATAGTACATACATCTAAATGCTGTGTATTGTACGAGTACGAATACGGGTGCATACGAGTAGAATTGTTGATGAAACTGAACGAGGATGTAATTGTAAGCATTTTTGTTAAGTAGAAGTATTTTGATAAGTGTCTTGAAGTCTTTCAAAAGTGTATAAATACATATTAAAACACTACATGTATATACATTTTAACTAAGTCGTTAAGTCATCGTTAGTCGTTACATGTAAATGTTGTTTTGAAACCTTTAGGTTAACGA
The DNA here is from genome assembly GCF_046630445.1 of Rutidosis leptorrhynchoides. Classification (NCBI taxonomy): domain Eukaryota; kingdom Viridiplantae; phylum Streptophyta; class Magnoliopsida; order Asterales; family Asteraceae; genus Rutidosis; species Rutidosis leptorrhynchoides. The sequence continues at coordinate 281,830,239 of NC_092336.1, forward strand.
TCTTGTTAAATGTTGTTAACCCACTGTTTATTATATCTAAAGAGATGTTAAATTATTACATTATCATGATATTATGATATATTAATATATCTTAGTATGATATATATACAGTTAAATGTTGTTACAACGATAATCGTTACATATATGTCTCGTTTCGAAATCATTAAGTTTGTAGTCTTGTTTTTACATATGTAGTTCATTGTTAATACACTTAATGACATGTTTACTTATCATTTATCATGATTAAACATAGTGTATCAATATCTTAATATGATTCACATGTATTTAGTAAGACGTTGTTATAACGATAATCGTTATATATATCGTTTCGAGTTTCTTAATTCAATAAACTCAATTTTATGTATATAACTCATTGTTAAAATACCTAATGAGATACTTACTTATCATAATATCATGTTAACTATATATATAATCATATATATGTCATCATATAGTTTTTACAAGTTTTAACGTTCGTGAATCACCGGTCAACCTGGGTGGTCAATTGTCTATATGAAACCTATTTCAATTAATCAAGTCTTAACAAGTTTGATTGCTTAACATGTTGGAAACACTTAATCATGTAAATAAAAATTTCATTTAATATATATAAACATGGAAAAGTTCGGGTCACTACACTTGCGTTCTAAATCGTGCACTCCTTTTTATTTATTCCCTCCCTTCATTTTTTTTATTATCCAGCCGACAAGGAAACTGGCTCAATATGCGGACTTACTAATCTCTTCATGGGCCGAATTAGACTCATTTGATTATTTTCCTTATGAGCTGTAGTTGGGCCCTAACCCTTCTTCTGATGGGCCGTAAATTCTGCTTCTGATAGGATTGTGATCCGGTTACCTCCTTTCCTTCTTTTCTGTTGAATTAAATCGATGGCTAGGGGAATGATATGAGATACTTGAGGATAAGATGATCTTAAAGATGATTATATTGATCATATGATGTTTGGTAATTGTTACATGAAATAGTAAACATTAATAATAAATATTGATATTGATAAACGTAATTAAGATGGTGATATTGAGAGACGATAATGGTATTGATGATTTGATGAAGAAGTTACGAGATGAAATAATAAAGATATATGATGAGGTTATGCTTGATAATTATATGATGATCGTGAGGTTGATGATGTAAAATGATGGTGATAATGAAAACTAAGAAGAAGATAAAAATAGAAGACATGTTAAATAAATTAGGGTGAATACTAAAACAGCTAAAACTGAAACAGAAGAATGGTAGCGGTTATGTCGGGTTACCTAGAGGTCTCAGGTTCAAACCCGGACTTGGGCATTTTTTTAGGGCTACTTCTTTGAGGTAGTTTACTTATTACTCATTATTATTATTATTACTCTTATTATTATTATTATTATTATTATTATTATTATTATTATTATTATTATTATTATTATTATTATTATTATTATTATTATTATCATTAGTAGTAAAGTTATTATTATCATACTTATTATTATTATTAGTATTATTATTATCATTAATAATAATATATAAATTTGTTCGATTACAAGTATATGCTTTAATAAATATATGAATAATATAGGTTAGTGAATCCAAGGCCAACCTTGCTTTGTTCAATATCGTCATATGTATTTTTACTACAAAATACAGTACTGTGAGTTTCATTACTCCCTTTTTAAATGCTTTTGCAATATATATTTTTGGGACTGAGAATACATGCGCTGCTTTTAGAAATGTTTTACGAAATAGACACTAGTAATCGAAACTACATTATATGGTTGAATGATCAAAGCCGAATATGCCCCTTTTACTTGGTAACCTAAGAATTAGTAAACCAGTCTACTAATTGACGCGAATCCTAAAGATAGATCTATTGGGCCCAACAAACCCCATCTGTTGTAGCGGATGCTTTAGTACTTCGATGGTGTTTTATCATGTCCGATGGATGTCCCGGAATGATAGGGGATATTCTTATATGCATCTTGTTAATGTCGGTTACCAGGTGTTCAATCCATATGAATGATTTTTATGCATGATATTTATGAGAAATGGAAATATGAAATCTTGTGGTCTATTAAAATTATGAAATGATTATTTAAGATAAACTAATGAACTCACCAACCTTTTGGTTGACACTTTAAAGCATGTTTATTCTCAGGTATGAAAGAAATCTTTCGATGTGCATTTCCTCATTTTAGAGATATTACTTGGAGTCATTCATGACATATTTCAAAAGACGTTGCATTCGAGTCGTTGAGTTCATCAAGATTATTACTAAGTCAATTATAGTTGGATATATTATGAAATGGTATGAATGCCGTCAACTTTCGAAGTAAAGAAAGTTTGTCTTTTAAAAACGAATGCAATGTTTGTAAAATGTATCATATAGAGGTCAAATACCTCGCAATCTAACCGAATGTTATTGTATTCGTCTTTATGGATTAGGACGGGTCTTTACATGAATTCCATCATCATCTTCATCAATTAAAAAGGTAGGGTTCATGGTGGTGATGGTGTGCTCGTGACAGAGAAGACGAGAGGGAGAGAGGATGAGAACACCACTTAAAGCTTGCAATTTTACTTCATTCTCTTTATCAATTTGGAAGATTAAGGTTTTTGTATGCATGTGTATGTTTAGATCGATTGAAAATAGAAAAGGAGAAGAATAAAACCATGTACAGTAAATAAAACAAGGGAAGGGGCGGTTTTTAGCTCTTAAATGGGGATTAATTCCCGTTCTGGATAAAACACGGGTATTTATCTATTTACTGAAACGCAACGTACCTCGTTCGGTAGACCAAACGAAGCCCAAAGTTAATAAACAAATAAGTTTTGTGACCCTGGTCACAAAGCGAACCCTCTAGACTAATAATTAATTAAAAATACTCAACAATTAAATAAATCATTAAAACGCACTTTAAAACACTAAACGAACAAAAAGGGCAAACAGGTAATTTCATCTAGGCTCGGCATCCGGATGTTACAAATCTACCCCCTTAAAGAGATTCCGTCCTCGGAATCTAGTCAGTCAAAGTTAACAAGGTGATGGTTACCACAAACTACAATAACGGGTCACAACGAGACCTAAGTCACAAAAAAAATCTTATGGTCACACGCACTACCGAGTTCAATTCATTTCCAAATCGTCAAACATTCTGATCTAAAGTCAGACCCAACTCAAGCTAAGAGATTTAATCTCCAGATCATTAATCATACACTAGTCATTAAAATCTCGTTCTCACCACTCTCCAGAGTAATATAATACTGAAAATCTGTCACTATCCAAAACCTGAACAAGTACAATCCCGTCAAAATCCCAACTGAAAAGGTTAACAAGTTATCGGTCATTGTCAATTACAAACCATTGTCCGAGATCATCAAAATAAATCACGTCAATCATCTTGTTCTATTATCTATTTTATGGATAACCACGAATATATCTTGTATCACGTCAAGTTCACTCACTAAGGTCACAAATTATCGTCAACAAGTCATTACTCGATTACCCCATACAATCTAAATAACGGGTCAAACACCATCACTTACCTCCAAATACACCAAATTAGCTAATTTTACGCATACAGAATTGCTAATTCGACTCAGATTATACAAAACTTATCGAAATTCTTCAATTCAATACTCGTTTCAAACCTGATATTCAAGAAATTTGTCCAAATTCGCTCAAACGTATCAATTCTCGCCCACTAATTCTTTGACTAAATCGTGTTTCTAGTCAACTCAATCATAGAAGAAACAATTACCAACCCAAATTTCAGGTCAATTTAATCATTAAATCACAAATCTCGTTAAAGAATTACCGTCACCATTCGATCATAATAGTTAACTCTCCGAAAAATCACAAATAAGCTGCCAATTAAGTCTAATTTATCTATATCTCCTCCGACTCTCGGAACTACTGTATGGTTTACCACAATGTATTTTCGTTGGCCAGACGTAATACATCGTCTCAAATCATATTTTCGTTCCGAGTATTTCGAAGCAAGATCCTAGTTGACTTCGTCAATCCATTACAGTCTTACAATCGCAGATCAATGATAGTTATAATCCACTAATAAGAAATACATCTAAACACAAAGTTTATAAATTAGTCATTCGATTACAAATATCCCGATATACAAATGAATCTATCACATTCACACTGTCCAAATTTACCCAACTAATCCACTTAGGCAAATACACTAATAATTCCGACATTAGTATTATCCAAGTCGTTTATAGTCACACTGTTATCTAACGATGTCTTACTATAATTAATGAATGAGGGTCATATTCAAACCAAATCTTTCCATTCTAAGGACATACTAACCACAATATTCCCAAAACATGGTCTGACACTCGCCTTGGTCATAAGGTCAATGTATACCCGCCACTCACTCTTGATCAGGTCAAAAGTTCTACATAACTTACCCTGTAGACATCTAAGGAACGTAGACCACACCTACTTTATAAGACCCACACTAAAGGTTACCTTAGGCCACAGAAGAAAGACAGTTCCTTTAGAAAACTCTACGGGTCTCACACAATATGTCCAGTCTACAGATCTTACCAAGACTCAACATAATCCAATGACATGAATAAGTATCCTAGTCAAGGTTTCTTCTAACTTACAAGGAAACCTAAATAAAGAGTGTCTCCCACACTTATATTAATGGGTCACATCGGTCCATAAAAGACAACACTTTCTTGGGACAACACTACCGATCACACACAACTAGCCAAATCCTGTACGGTATAGTAGGGCTAGTATTACACATCACATGACAACACAACATAGTTTTCCTATCTCTGAGTTAGGACAACACAGGATTCTCCAATCAACTTACTTCTTAAAGGTCATCACCAACTCATATGAGTCCATGGAAGGAGAAATAATTCCTCAAGGTCATACTACATCCTCACTCATCTAGGCCAATCACGTACAACAGTTTAGTAAGGTCAACATTAGACATGACTTATACATATCACAGACACACGGCAGTAACTTACAAGGTCATAGTCCTTTATTAATAGACGAGGTACTACTATACTATTCCAATCCTTACGAGGCACTATAAGTGTCCCGTGGGTCCATGGAAAGGAACTGCAAATCACATAGGTCCAACTAAATAAGTCCAGTTATAAACCTATACCACAAAGCCAGTCCTACCTACTAGTTCTGTCACGGTCTATAAGCATACAGACATCACATCACATGGCCACATAAGAAGGTTCGGGCCTTTCACCAAGGGGCACTACTTTATTCCGTCTCTTTTAGGTCATAACGTGTTTCCCATTAGTCAACGGTGAAGGAAAGACTCCATACTAGTCTTGTTTAACACTGATAAATTATGCTCAATGGTACTGAAATGACCCGTTCATATTGATTATAAACGTTCCATATTAATTAATTTCGTCGCGAGGTTTTGACCTCTATATGAGATGTTTTTCAAAGACTGCATTCATTTTTAAAACAACCATAACCTTTATTTTATTGATAAAGGTTTAAAAAGCATTACATAGATTATTAAATAATGATAATCTAAAATATACCGTTTACACACGACCATTACATAATGGTTTACATTAAGAATATATTACATCAAAAATAAGTTTCTTGAATGCAGTTTTTACACAATATCATACAAGCATGGACACCAAATCTTTTCCTTATTTTAGTATGCAACAGCAGAAGGTCTTAATAATCACCTGAGAATAAGCATGCTTAAAACGTCAACAAAAAATGGTGGTGAGCAATAGGTTTAACCTATATATTATTAAATCATAATAGTAGACCACAAGATTTCATATTTCAATATACATCCCATACATAGAGATAAAATTCATTCATATGGTGAACACCTGGTAACCGACATTAACAAGATGCATATAGAATATCTCCATCATTCCGGGACACCCATGGAACATGATAAAATTGAAGTACAAAAGCATTCCAAATACCAGAATGGGGCTTGTTGGGCCCGATAGATCTATCTTTAGTATTCGCGTCAATTTGGGGGTCTGTTCCCAAATTCTTAGGCTACCAAGCTAAAAAGGGGCATATTCGGCTTCGATCATTCACCCATATAATGTAGTTTCATTTACTTGTGTCTATTTCGTAAAACATTTATAAAATTACATGTATTCTCATCCCAAAATATTAGATTTTAAAAGTGGGACTATAACTCATTTTCACAGATTTTTACTTCGTCGGGAAGTAAGACTTGGCCACTGGTCGATTCACGAACCTATAACAAATATGTACATATATATAAAAGTATGTTCAAAATATATTTACAACATTTTTAATACGTTTTAATGTTTTAAGTTTATTAAGTCAGCTGTCCTCGTTAGTAACCTACAACTAGTTGTCCACAATTAGATGTACAAAAATAAATCGATATATATATTATCTTTAATCAATCCACGACCCAGTGTATACACGTCTCAGGCTAGATCACAGCTCAAAGTATATGTATTTTTGGAATCAACCTCAACCCTGTATAGATAACTCCAACATTACTGCATATAGGGTGTCTATGGTTGTTCCAAATAATATATATACATGGGTCGATATGATATGTCAAAACATTTGCATACGTGTCTATGGTATCCCAAGATTACATAATATATTAGAATACATTTAAATACAATATAAGTTAGCTAGGATATGATTTGTATAGAATTGTTACAATATTTTCCGTAGCTACAACAATAAAAAATATCCAATTTTGTTTTACCCATAACTTCTTTGTTTTAAATCTGTTTTGAGTGAATCAAATTGATATGGTTTCATATTGAACTCTAATTTAAGAATCCAAACAGAAAAAGTATAGGTTTATTGTGGGAAATTTAAGTTACATGTCAATTACTAAAGAGGTAGTCATTTCCATCGAAAGAACGACATCTTGATGACCATTTTGAAAAACATACTTTCACTTTGAGTTTAACCATGATTTTTGGATATAGTTTCATGTTTTTAAGAAAAATCATTTTCCCAGAAGAACAACTTTTAAGTATCATAGTTTTTAATTAACTAACCCAAAACAGCCCGCGGTGTTACTACGACGGCATATATCCGGTTTTACGGTGTTTTTCTTGTTTCCAGGTTTTAAATCATTAAGTTAGCATATCATATAGATATAGAATATGTGTATAGTTGATTTTAAAAGTCAAGTTAGAAGGATTAACTTTTGTTTGCGAACAAGTTTAGAATTAACTAAACTATGTTCTAGTGACTACAAGTTTAAACCTTCGAATAAGGTAGTTTTATATATATGAATTGAATGATGTTATGAACATCATTACTACCTCAGGTTTTGTGGATAATCCTACTGGAAATGAGAAAAATAGATCTAGCTTCAAAGGATCCTTGGATGGCTTGAAAGTTCTTGAAGCAGAATCATGACACGAAAACAAGTTCAAGTAAAATTTCCACTCGAAATAAGATTGTTATAGTTATAGAAATTGAATTAAAGTTTGAATATGAGTATTACCTTGTATTAGAAATATATCTTACTGTAAATAAGAAAGATTTCCTTGAGATTGGATGATCACTTTACAAGATTGGAAGTAAGCTAGCAAACTTGGAAGTATTCTTGATTTTATGAAACTAGAACTTATAGAATTTATGAAGAACACTTAGAACTTGAAGATAGAACTTGAGAGAGATCAATTAGATGAAGAAAATTGAAGAATTAAAGTGTTTGTAGGTGTTTTTGGTCATTGGTATATGGATTAGATATAAAGGATGTGTAATTTTGTTTACTTGTAAATAAGTCATGAATGATTACTAATATTTTTGTAATTTTATGAGATATTTCATGCTAGTTGCCAAATTATGGTTCCTACATGTGTTAGGTGACTCACATGAGCTGATAAGAGCTAATTATTGGAGTGTATATACCATTAGTACATACATCTAAAAGCTGTGTATTGTACGAGTACGAATACGAGTGTATACGAGTAGAATTGTTGATGAAACTGAACGAGGATGTAATTATAAGCATTTTTGTTAAGTAGAAGTATTTTGATAAGTGTCTTGAAGTCTTTCAAAAGTGTATGAATACATATTAAAACACTACATGTATATACATTTTAACTGAGTCGTTAAATCATCGTTAGTCGTTACATGTAAATGTTGTTTTAAAACCTTTTGGTTAATGATCATGTTAAATCTTGTTAACCCATTGTTTATTATATCTAAATAGATGTTAAATTATTACATTATAATGATATTATGATGTATTAATATATCTTAATATGATATATATACAATTAAATATCGTTACAATGATAATCATTACATATATGCCTCGTTTCGAAATCATTAAGTTAGTAGTCTTGTTTTACATATGTAGTTCATTGTTAATATACTTAATGATATTATTACTTATCATAATATCATGTTAACTATATATATATATCCATATATATGACATCATATAGTTTTTACAAGTTTTAACGTTCGTGAATCACCGGTCAACTTGGGTGGTCAATTGTCTATATGAAACCTGTTTCAATTAATCAAGTCTTAACAAGTTTGATTGCTTAACATGTTGGAAACACTTAATCATGTAATTATCAATTTCATTTAATATATGTAAACATGGAAAAGTTCGGGTCACTACAGTACCTACCCGTTAAATAAATTTCGTCCCGAAATTTTAAGTAGTTGGAGGTGTTGACGTATCTTCTGGAAATAAGTGCGGGTATTTCTTCTTCATATGATCTTCTCATTCCCAGGTGAACTCGGGTCCTCTACGAGCATTCCATCGAACCTTAACAATTGGTATCTTGTTTTGCTTAAGTATTTTAACCTCACGATCCATTATTTCGACGGGTTTTTCGATGAATTCAAGTTTTTCGTTGATTTGTATTTCGTCTAACAGAATAGTGAGATCTTCTTTAGCAAAACATTTCTTCAAATTCGAGACATGAAAAGTATTATGTACAGCCGCGAGTTGTTGAGGTAACTCAAGTCGGTAAGCTACTGGTCCGACACGATCAATAATCTTGAATGGTCCAATATACCTTGGATTTAATTTCCCTCGTTTACCAAATTGAACAACGCCTTTCCAAGGTGCAACTTTAAGCATGACCATCTCTCCAATTTCAAATTCTATACCTTTTCTTTTAATGTCAGCGTAGCTCTTTTATCGACTTTGGGCGGTTTTCAACCGTTATTGAATTTGGATAATCTTCTCGGTAGTTTCTTGTATTATCTCCAGTCCCGTAATCTGTCTATCTCCCACTTTACTCCAACAAATTGGAGACCTGCACTTTCTACCATAAAGTGCTTCAAACGGCGCCATCTCAATGCTTGAATGGTAGCTGTTGTTGTAGGAAAATTCTGCTAACGGAAGGTATCTATCCCAACTGTTTCTGAAATCAATAACACATGCTCGTAGAATGTCTTCAAGCATTTGTATCGTCCTTTCGCTCTGCCCATCAGTTTGTGGGTGATAGGCAGTACTCATGTCTAAACAAGTTCCTAATGCTTGCTGTAATGTCTGCCTGAATCTTGAAATAAATCTGCCATCCCTATCAGAGATAATAGAGATTGGTATTCCATGTCTGGAGATGACTTCCTTCGAATACAGTCGTGCTAACTTCTCCATCTTGTCATCTTCTCTTATTGGCAGGAAGTGTGCTGATTTGGTGAGACGATCAACTATTACCCAAATAGTATCAAAACCACTTGCAGTCCTTGGCAATTTAGTGATGAAATCCATGGTAATGTTTTCCTATTTGCATTCCGGGATTCGGGTTGTTGAAGTAGACCTGATGGTTTCTGATGCTCAGCTTTGACCTTAGAACACGTCAAACATTCTCCTACATATTTAGCAACATCGGCTTTCATACCCGGCCACCAAAAATGTTTCTTAAGATCCTTGTAAATCTTTCCCGTCCCAGGATGTATTGAGTATCTGGTTTTATGAGCTTCTCTAAGTACCATTTCTCTCATATCTCCAAATTTTGGTACCCAAATTCTTTCAGCCCTATACCGGGTTCCGTCTTCCTGAATATTAAGATGCTTCTCCGATCCTTTTGGTATTTCATCTCTTAAGTTTCCCTCTTTTAAAACTCCTTGTTGCGCCTCCTTTATTTGAGTAGTAAGGTTAGTGTGAATAATTATATTCATAGCTTTTACTCGAATAGGTTGTATGTCCTTTCTGCTCAAGGCGTTGGCTACCACATTTGCCTTCCCCGGGTGGTAACGAATCTCAAAGTCATAATCATTCAACAATTCAATCCACCTGCGCTGCCTCATGTTCAGTTGTTTCTGATTAAATATGTGTTGAAGACTTTTGTGGTTGGTATATATAATACTTTTGACCCCATATAAGTAGTGTCTCCAAGTCTTTAATGCAAAAATAACCGTGCCTAATTCCAAATCATGCGTCGTATAATTCTGCTCGTGAATCTTCAATTGTCTAGACGCATAAGCAATTACCTTCGTTCGTTGCATTAATACACAACCAAGACCTTGCTTTGAGGCGTCACAATATATCACAAAATCATCATTCCCTTCAGGTAATGACAATATAGGTGCCGTAGTTAACTTTTTCTTTAACAATTGAAACGCTTTTTCTTGTTCATCATTCCATTAAAATTTCCTCCCTTTATGCATTAATGTAGTCAAGGGTTTTGCTATTTTGGAAAAATCTTGGATGAATCTCCTGTAATAACCAGCTAGCCCTAAAAATTGGCGTATGTATTTTGGAGTTTTCGGGGTTTCCCACTTTTCAACGGTTTTAATCTTTGCTGGATCCACCTGAATACCTTCTTTGTTCACTATATGACCGAGAAATTGAACTTCTTCCAGCCAAAATGCACACTTTGAAAACTTAGTGTACAATTTTTATTTTCTTAACAACTCTAGCACTTTTCTCAAATGTTCTTCATGCTCTTGGTCATTCTTTGAGTAAATAAGTATGTCGTCGATGAAAACAATGAAAAACTTGTCAAGGTATGGTCCACACACTCGGTTCATGAGGTCCATGAACACAGCTGGTGCGTTGATTAGGCCGAAACGGACGATTTTTTATTTGCGCGGTGTCGTTAAGCCGCGGCTCCCCAGGATCAGCCACTCGTGGGAGAGGGTACTTGTTTTAAATTTATATTTAGCGGGGCCTAAATCTTACTACTTCTTATAAGTAAGGGAAGTATGACCTAGAGTCGTATTTTTGAAATATCAGTAACATCGAACCTATATTGTAGCCTAAGATAGTTAGGGAGTAGTGAATATTTATTTTGAGATTTTCTAATTTATAAGACAGATAAAGTAAATGCGATAAAATTTGTAATCAAGATAAGGTTAAAGTAACTGCATACTATGACTTCATTAGTTATTCTGCCGAGATTATGGAATGTTGGCTCATGAATAGGCAGAGGCCCTGTATTTATTACACTGGTCCTAAATGCCCCTGTCATAAGACATGTCACTGGGTACTGCGTTAGGCTTGAAGATTTTGAATAGACAGCAACGTCTCTTACCCCCAACTCCCGTGCAGTCTGACTACAGGCATACACGTTCAGACGGCTCATCCAATTGAGCGACTCGGTTGGGTGACGTATTAACATTTCAAAATGGTCTAAACTTTCTTAAACATAATAGAATACATGGTGTACCATATCCGAGAGATGTGATGTGCTTCAATGCTTTCGTTAATGATTGGTAAAAGATAGTTAGGCCCTTAAAAAGAGTTCAACCATAAAGAACACCGTGGCTAAGTCAAGATGACTTCCATGAATACGTTCGGTTATCCTAACGGTCCAATCCTTTATGTGTCGAAACAAACAGTTTCTTAATTAACTAAGAATCCCTCAAGCGGGGTGCAATGCTTGAGACCACGTTATGGTGCAGTGTACTGGTCAACACTAACCGTGTTCCATGGCCTTACTTAGCAGAGGTACAGCTTACAACAACCACCGTGCTTCAGCGTGCACGTACGAAGTTTATATGCTTGGTGACTACACTAGCATGGTCTAGGACCGACAATGTACTAGGGGTCTAGTCAGATGTTTCACTACGAAAGAGTCCTCAGTCGGAATCCAAAGCTCGATAGACTTACTACAACCAGTGTGCCTCGATTGATCTTACATTGTATCCGATAGACTTCTCTTACCAAGGGGTGACACAGATAGTGTACTCTGAATCGGGGTTCGCGACTTCCCAATAACAGAGCCTATAACTACGTTCTATTAGTTGGAAAAGCGATTGAGTTTAAAGCATAATCGGAAAGCATTTCAACAGCATACACAAACCATAATATTATTTTGGCATTATAACTGCTTACATCATAGCATACACTAAAGATAACTACTCGCTAATCATGGCAATAATATCATAAAACATTATATAAGATAAAGGATAGAAATACCAGTAGATTAAACGAGTTCCGAATACAAAAGTGAAAACTTCAAGACTTCAGACCGCTCCTAATACAATCTTCAGCGTTCACCTCCGGGTATTTAATTTCCCGCTCGGAGGTGAGAAGGCCTTGAAAGTATGACTAATATTATGCAAGAGAGAGAAAGAAGTGAATTGAAGTGTGTGTTGGAATGAATGACAAAGACCCTTTAAATAGACTTGAAAATTGCCAAATACGCCTGGCAGGCCGTTTGGCAGGCCGTATGGCAGGCCGTATGGCAAGCCGTATGTGGCAGGCCGTATGCAAGGCATGCCGTTTGGTGGCTCATGTGGTGGCACGTATATGGCAGGCCGTTTCCATACTGGAATGCCGTATGGCAGGCCGTATGGCTTGCTGGGCAGCCTGAATTCCCTGGATCGTAACTTGATTTCTTGTCTTTCACCGTTTTCGCTCTAGAATCTTCGTTTTAGCTCCGATTCTCTTGATTTTTCTTGCACCGTCTTCGTAATTACTTTTTCTTCAATTCTAACGGACGAAGTGGGTATTTTGACGACAAAGTTCGAATCTTTCTTGTTTTTGGGCCTTAATACCGGGGTGAAAACGTGACTTTTTAGCCGATATCAAATATGCCACACTTAGACTTTTCTTGTCCTCAAGCAAACTCTCATTTTAAAGAATCTTTTTGGCGTTTCCTTTCTAATAGCCTAAGCGGTTTGCTTTTATTATAAGAGCAAAAAGATAAGGTGAGTCATCTATGTTAGGACTGAAATTATCTCTGCAAGCATGCAAGGAGGTTACATGACATCGGCTAGCTTTCACGGGTCACTCAAATCACTCAAGTGTTTAGGGTTCCCTATAGATCTAAGAAATGAATACACTCATAGTCAGTCATGCTACACCCATCGTCATAGGCTTGATAAAGACTCAAATGATGGAAAGGAATTTTGGAGTGGTAGTGAAGTTATTTTTGAAGGGTGAGATAAAAGGGTAATGTAGTCTTTATACAGACTTTTATTCGGATAGATAGGAGTGCTGAAATATTTTGAGAAGAATTTTTGAACTTTTCTTCATTTGATAATCATTTTCGGTCGAGTTCTCTTCAGCATTTCTCTTATTTAGTTCTGCTCCTTTTTTCAGAACTTCATCATCATTTTTTTTTTTTTTGGAGACTTCATCTCGAGAAACTTTTTGCCGGTAAACTTTTTCAAGACCTTTGCCATGATACTTGAGAGGTTTATAACATTGAGTTTTCGAAAGGAATCTTATTTTCTGGGTTTTCTGAGAAATAGTAAAGGTGATATGGATCTGGTAGTGGAGTAGAAGTAGTGGAGGTGTGGAAGGCTTATGTTTGACAAATGGGTAGCTATTTTGATTACAACTGAACCACGCTTTGCTGCTCGGAGATGTAGATCTAAAGCAAGTTCTGATTCTGAGCACAAACATCGGCACTCTCAACGGAAAATAGTGAAGCATTAAAGATGAATGCTGGTCTTATTTGGGGTGCCTCACCATAATCAATTTAGGTCGATAATGCCTTAGTCATGCAATGCTCTATTAGAGATTTCAATCTAACAAGATTTCCACCTTTACTTAAGCCTTATTTTTATTGACAAACGTTTTAGATTTTCAAAAATACTTTTTCGAAAAGGGTTTCTTTTGCAACAAATTTGAAATTTGGCTTAAGGACTTGGAATCTTCGTAATGGTTTATCATGATATAGCATAAAAAGATACCAACATCCTATACTTAGACGAACATTGTCCTCAATGTTCCTAGTGTATCCCACACTTAGGAGTTTTAGTTGAAGATTTGGGAGTGTCTGTCTAGTGTTTTAATTGGGTGTTATCCCACACTTAGTGATAAGCTAGGATGCGGTATGGTTTGAATCTTGAGCTAGTAGCGAAAAGAAAGAAATACCCCTAGCAGATGCGGCTGGCTTCCTTGCTTTCATTGCTTCTTCTATGTGGGGATTCTGGATAGTATTACTTGGCAATCTTCCCTGCGGTCGGGTTTCAAGGCGTTGTGATAACTGTCCGAGCTGCGTTTCCAAAATTTTGAGCAGAGCCAATTGATTTCTCATTAGTATCTCCGTCTGATCTTATCTGGTTGCAGTTCTCTGATTTAACTGTTGTTGTCCTTGGATGAACTGAGTTAACTGATCATCAGCTCTGAGAGTGGGGTTAGCTGCTTTTATAATCTGGGTGGTAGGGGAATTCTCCTCAACTGGGGGACCAGTGAGTGGAAGTGGTTGATCGTAGGTCAATTGAGATTGTTGGGCTGGATAAGGTGGATAGCGATAGCGGAAAGGTTGATTGCTTCGCTGAAATTGATTAACCCTTGGTTGTTGATTAAATCCGGGATTTGGTGGACGAGCTGGGTATTGAACGTAACAGACTGAACCGTCAGGATTTTCGTACTCAACTTGATAGTCTTCAGTGGGTTGCGGGTTGGTACAATTAACACAAGCCTGAGCATGCTTAACCTGCTGCGGTTGCGTCTTCAATTATCTGAGTTGTTTGGCAAGAGATTCCATCTTATCTGTGAGGGATTTGATGGCCTTCGTTTGATTGTTAAGTGCAGAGAGTGGGGCAGATGATGAAGTTTTTTCACCACCGTTCCAGTCATTATGATGCATCGTCATGTTCTAGAGCAATTCCCATGCTTCATCTGTGGTTTGGTTCATCAGATTCCCTTGAGCTGTTGCATCGATCGTCGTCCTATGATTTACCGTAAGACCATTGTAGAAGGTAGAGATTTGGGCTGTTAACTGGTGATTAGGGCACTTCTTCAGCAGGGTTTTAAAACGCTCACACGCAGTGTAAAGAGATTCATCATAACTTTGTTTGAAGTTAATGATGTCATTCTTCAGTTTAGTTTGTTTAGAAGGAGGGAAATATTTGGTTAGGAATTTAGTCGCCATCTCCGTCCATGACGTGATGGAATCTTTTTCCAGTCCTTCAAATCAAGTTTGAGCATGATGAGTGAGAGAATAGGGGAACAATATAGCCGGACTATATCTTATCCTATCCCTAGCTGTTTGTAGAAGTTCGAAAGAGATATGAATTTATCAAGGTGAGAATTAGGATCGTCATTCGGTAATCCATGAAACTGACAGCTATTCTGAATGAGCTGGATGATGTGATGTTTTAACTCGAATGAGTGTCCTTGAATCTCTGGAAATCTGATTGGTCCTCCTCGACCTTCAATCGAGGGTTTCATGTTTTCTGATAAAGTAACGCGTAACGCCATTTGGTTTCTGATTCGTGCTTCCTTGCGTGCTTTAGAGATTATTGCGTCTAGATCAGGTACGAATAACAACGGCGTTGGTCTAGATCGGGTTTGGGTCATACACTAGGTATGCCTTTTTAATTTTTGCAAATAAGCTAAATTATAATAAGCTAAACTAATCTAATCTAATTCTAAGGTAATCTAATTTAATCTAAGGCAATCTAAGGTAATCTAAGGTGGTCTAATCTAAGGTAAACTAGAGTAATCTAAAGTAATTTAATCTAATTAACTAACTATCCTATGGTGGAATATGTTTTTGGTTCTGGCTACTGATTCCCTGGTATTTCGGTTACAAAGGTCAGCACAAACTATTCAACAAACCAAGTGGCAAGGCCGACTACGGAGAGGCAAGATCCTTTTGGTCCCAATATAATTGGTGACTGTTCGGAAAATCCAATAACCAAGTCCGTGTATAATTGTCTTTCTTAGACACCACTAAATGCTTGTGAATAAGTTTGATTAAAAAAAAATATTGCCTGATACCAGTTCCCCAGCAACGGTGCCAAAAACTAGTAGGTCTCCTGATATGTCCGAAACGGACGGTTTTTTATTTGCGCGGTGTCGTTAGGCCGCGGCTCGCCAGGATCTGCCACTCGTGGGAGAGGGTACTTGTTTTAAATTTATATTTAGCGGGGCCTAAATCTTACTACTCCTTATAAGTAAGGGAAGTATGACCTAGTGTCGTATTTTTGAGATATCAGTAACATCGAACCTATATTGTAGACTAAGATAGTTAGGGAGTAGTGAATATTTATTTTGGGATTTTCTAATTTATATGACAAATAAAGTAAATGCGATAAAATTTTTAATCCAGATAAGGTTAAAGTAATGCATACTATGACTTCATTAGTTATTATGTCGAGATTATGGAATGTTGGCTCATGAATAGGCAGAGGCCCTGTATTCATTACACTGGTCCTAAACGCCCCTGTCATAAGACATGTCACTGGGTACTGCGTTAGGCTTGAAGATTCTGAATAGACAGCAATGTCCCTAACCCCTGACGCCCGTGCAGTCTGACTACAGGCATACACGTTCAGACGGCTCAACCAATTGAGCGACTCGGTTGGGTGACGTATTAACATTCCAAATTGGTCTAAACTTTCTTAAGCATAATAGAATACATGGTGTACCATATCCGAGAGACGTGATGTGCTTCAATGCTTTCGTTAATGAATGGTAAAAGATAGTTAGGCCCTTAAAAAAAGTTCAACCATAAAGAACACCATAGCCAAGTCAAGATGACTTCCATGAACACGTTCGGTTATCCTAACGGTCCAATCCTTTATGCGTCTAAACAAACAGTTCCTTAATTAACTAAGAATCCCTCAAGTGGGGTGCAATGCTTGAGACCGCGTTATGGTGCAATGTACTGGTCAACACTAACCGTGTTCCATGGCGTTACTTAGCAGAGGTACAGCTTACAACAACCACTGTGCTTCAGCGTGCACGTACAAAGTTTATATGCTTGGTGACTATACTAGCATGGTCTAGGACAGCCAATGTACTAGGGATCTAGTCAGATGTTTCACTACGAAAGAGTCCTCAGTCGGAATCCAAAGCTCGATAGACTTACTACAACCGGTGTACCTAGGTTGATCTTACATTGTATCCGAGAGACTTCTCTTACCAAGGGGTGACACAGATAGTGTACTCTGAATCGGGGTAAACGAATTCCCAATAACAGAGCCTATAACTACATTCTATTAGTTGGAAAAGCGATTGAGTTTAAAGCATAATCGGAAAGCATTTCAACAGCATACACAAACCATAATATTATTTCGGCATTATAACTGCTTACATCATAGCATACACTAAAGATAATTACTCGCTAATCATGGAAATAATATCATAAAACATTATATAAGATAAAGGATAGAAGTACCAGTAGATTAAACGAGTTCCGAATACAAAAGTGACAACTTCAAAACTCCAGACCGCTCCTAATACAATCTTCAGCGTTCGCCTCCGGGTACTTAATTTCCTGCTCGGAGTTGAGAAGGCCTTGAAAGTATGACTAATATTGTACAAGAGTGAGAAAGAAGTAAATTGAAGTGTGTGTTGGAATGAATGACAAAGACCCTTTAAATAGACTTGAAAATTACCAAATACGCCTGGCAGGCCGTTTGGCAGGCCGTATGGCAGGCCGTATTTGGCAGGCCGTATGCAAGGCAGGCCGTTTGGTGGCTCGTATGGTGGCACGTATATGGCAGGCCATTTCCATACTGGCAGGCCGTATGGCAGGCCGTATGGCTTGTTGGTCAGCCTGAATTCCCTGGATCGTAACTTGATTTCTTGTCTTTCACCATTTTCGCTCTAGAATCTTCGTTTTAGCTCCGATTCTCTTGATTCTTTTTGCACCGTCTTCGTAATTACTTGTTCTTCAATTCTAACCGACGAAGTGGGTATTTTTCCGACAAAGTTCAAATCTTTCTTGTTTTTGGGCCTTAATACCGGGGTGAAAACGTGACTTTTTAGCCGATATCATGCGTTAGTCAACCCAAACGGCATAACCATAAACTCGTACTGACCGTAACGTCTCCTAAAAGTAGTATTTGGAATATCAACCTCCTTCACCCGTATTTAATGATACCCAGAACGTAAATCAATCTTTGAATAAACCGACGAGCCTTGTATTTATTAAATAAGTCGTCGATTCTCGGTAGTGGGTAACGGTTTTTGATGGTAAATTTGTTCAACTCTCGGTAGTCGATACACAACCTGAATGTACCATCTTTCTTCTTGATAAATAGAACAGGAACTCCCCATGGTGATGTACTTGGTCGAATGAAACCACGCTCTAACAGTTCCTGTAATTGACTTTGTAATTCTTTCATTTCGCTGGGTACGAGTCTGTATGGAGCATGAGCTATTGGTGCAGCTCCTGGTGTAAGGTCTATTTGAAATTCAACGGATCGATGTGGGGGTAATCTCGATAATTCTTTCAGAAATACATCGGGAAATTCTTTTGCGACGGGAACATCACTGATGTTCTTTTCTTCAGGTTTAACTTCCTTGATTTGTGCTAGAATGACGTCACAACGTTTTCTTATTATTTTCTGCGCCTTCAAACTACTAATAATATTTAATTTTGCGTTGTTCTTTTCTCCGTACACCATTAAAGGTTTTCCTTTTTCACGCATAATGCGAATCGCATTTTTGTAACAAACGACCTCTGCTCTCACCTTTTTCAACCAGTCCATGCCAATTATTACATCAAAACTCCTTAACTCGACTGGTATTAAATCAATTTTAAACGTTTCATCCCCCAATTTAATTTCTCTATCCCTACATATATTATCTGCTGAAATTAATTTACCGTTTGCTAATTCGAGTAAAAATTTACTACCGAAAGGCTTCAATGGGCAACTTAACTTAGCACAAAAATCTCTACTCATATAGCTTCTATCCGCACCCAAATCAAATAAAACATAAGCAGATTTATTATCAATAAGAAACGTACCCGTAACAAGCTCCGGGTCTTCCTGCGCTTCTGCCGTATTAATATTGAAAACTCTTCTGCGGCCCTGCCCATTAGTATTCCCCTGATTTGGGTAATTACTTCTAATGTGTCCCGGTTTTCCACATCCATAACAAACAAAGGCGGCATTACTTGTTTAGCCACTATTTGTTCCTTTAGTTCTGTTAAACTTTGGTCCGTAGACCTCACACTTTTTCGCACCATGGCCAGTTCTTTTACACTTGGTGCAAAATGTCGTGCAGAACCCATTCTGGTGGTACTCTTCACACCTTTGGCATTTTTGGTTTTTGTTGCCGTTGTTGTTATTGATGTTGTTGTTGGGATTGTTATTGTTGTTGGAATGGTTGTTGTAGTTGTTGTTATTTTTAGGAAGTTTATTGTAGTTATTGTTAGGATTGCGGTTATGGTTACGATTGTTGTTGCGGTTGTAGTTGTAATTGTTGTTGTTGTATTGGTGACCCTTGTCACTAGTTTCTTCCCACTTTCTCTTGAGTTGTTTCGTGTTGGCTTCTTCGGTCGCCTGCTCTTTAATTCTTCCCTCATTTTGATTTATGAGTTTATGAGCCATTCGACTTGCCTTTTGTATAGAAGCAGGCTCGTGTGAACTCACATCTTCTTGAATCCTTACTGGTAACCCTTTTATAAACGCGTCGATCTTCTCTTCTTTATCTTCGAACGTTCCTGGACATAATAGGCACAACTCTGTGAATCGTTGTTCATAAGTGGTAATGTCGAACCCTTGTGTTCGTAACTCTCTAAGCTCTACTTTGAGCTTATTGACTTCATTTCTAGGACGGTACTGCTCGTTCATCAATTGCTTGAATGCCGACCACGGTAGTGCGTAAGCAGCATTTTGTCCTACCTGTTCAAGATAGGTGTTCCACTACGTTAACGCAGTACCTGTGAAGGTATGTGTAGCGTACTTAACTTTGTCCTCTTCAGTACACTTACTTATGGCAAACACCGATTCTACTTTCTCGGTTCACCATTTCAATCCAATTGGTCCTTCAGTTCCATCAAATTCCAAAGGTTTGTAGGCAGTGAATTCTTTGTAGGAGCATCCTACACGATTTCTTGTGGAATTAGTTCCACTGCTAGATCCAGAGTTATTGTTATTTTGCATCATAGCCTGTACTGCGGCTATGTTTGCTGCAAGGAAAAAATGAAAGTCTTCCTCTCTCATGTTCAAATTCTGACGAGTCGCTGGTGCCATTTCCTTCAAAAATAGCCAAAAAAATTGAGTTAATCATATAGAATTTAAGAGTAGTCAATAGTATCTCATAGCATTATATGAACTTATTTATAAAAGCTTTTTCTTCATATTAGCATTTTATCGTTTTAATTCGGGTAGTACCTACCCGTTAAGTTCATACTAAATAGCTACTATACAACTCAACTACTACGCTTCTATATGAAAAACTTATTACAATAATATTTTGCGTTCAAACTTTATACAAAATATTACAAACTTACAATACCGCTATTATACATATAGGATAAAATATAGCACATAAAATACCCGGCAGCTATAAAGGCAATTCTAGTTAATACGCAAGTTGTTCAGCAAAAGAAATAAAGACACGTAATTCATAAGTCTATAAACAAGTCATGCATTCTGGTTTTACTAAGACGACTTCCCATCCTTGATCTTGTGGAAAGCAACTGTTATGACTATTGGCTAGGCAGCATGTTGTTATGTCATCAAAAGGACGAGGGTTTTGTAATGCCCAACAGCCTCGTAGCAATCTAAAAACCTTGTTTCTTACCCCAACTACTGAGTCCGTCACTTGTGAAAATGTTTTATTTAAAAGTTTCAATCCAATGTTCTTTTTCTCCATTTGATGAGAAGCGAACATTATTAACCCGTAAGCATAACATGCTTCTTTATGTTGCATGTTAGAAGCTCTTTCTAAAGAATGGAGTCCTATGTTGGGATATGTTGAGTCAAAATAGGTTCGTAACCCGTAGCGTAAAATTGCATCTGGGTTTCCCGCACTAAATGCCTTAAAGAAAACTTGGCGTAACTTAAAGTCTCCCCAATGTGATATACCCCATCTTTCAAAGGAAAGCCTTTTATATACTAAGGCATGCCTGGAATGTCTTTCAAACATTTGACAAACTAATTTTGCCGTAATTAATTGTACTGATGAATTCTGCCCGACTCTAGACAAGATTTCATCAATCATATCTCCTGGTAGGTCTTCTAAAATTTTTGATTGTCTATCCTTAACGTCCATTTTGTGTTTTTATACTGTAAAATAGACAAGGATTAGATTTGTAAAAGATAATTAACAAACAATACAAGCAATTTTTACATAGAACATAAAAGTACAAGCACACTACAATACATATAATACACAACATGATTACAACCCTCTAATCTAAATCACTGGTTTCTTCTTCTTCGGACTTGGTTCGTTTTCCTTATTTTCTAGGGATATATGATGTTCCTCTAATACGAGCCGTCGTCTTCCACAATGGTTTAAAAAAACCTGGTGGTTTAGAGGTTCCCGGGTTATTGTTACAATTTAGGAAATACGGACGTTGCCGATACATATAAAGTTCATCGGGGTTGGAATCAGGTTTCTCAATTTTTTTACCTTTTCCCTTATTATTTTCTTTTGCCATATTAAATTGGGTCGAGGTAATTTCTATAACATCATCGGAATCCTCATCGGGATCCGATTCATTGGAAAATTGGTAATCTTCCCAATATTTTGCTTCCTTGGCGAAAACACCATTGACCATTTTTAACTTTGGAACGTTGGTTGATGATTTTCTTTTATTTAATCGATTTACTGTAGGTATCAATATTTCTTCCTCCGGAACCTCTTCTTCTTCCGGTTCCTCCTCTTCCGGTTCCTCCTCTTCTGATTCCTCTTCTTCCGGTTCCTCTTCTTCCGGTTCCTCTTCTTCCGGATCCTCTTCGGGAATTTGTGAATCTTCTCAAATTATATTCGACTCTTCATTATTATTAGGTGAGTCGATGGGATTTGTACTAGTGGTAGACATCTATCACACAATATCAAACACATTAAGAGGTTAATATATCACATCATATTTACATGTTAATAATATATAGTTTCCAACAAAAGTGTTAAGCAATCGGTTTTAAAGAAAACACGGTCGAAGTCCAGACTCACTAATGTATCCTAACAAACTCGATAAGACACACTAATCAAAATTTCTGGTTCTCTAAGACCAACGCTCAGATACCATCTGAAATGTCCCGTTCATATTGATTATAAACGTTCCATATTAATTGATTTCGTCGTGAGGTTTTGACCTCTATATGAGACGTTTTTCAAAGACTACATTCATTTTTAAAACAACCATAACCTTTATTTTATCGATAAAGGTTTAAAAAGCATTACATAGATTATCAAATAATGATAATCTAAAATATATTGTTTACACACGACCATTACATAATGGTTTACATTAAGAATATATTACATCAAAAATAAGTTTCTTGAATGCAGTTTTTACACAATATCATACAAGCATGGACTCCAAATCTTGTCCTTATTTTAGTATGCAACAGCGGAAGCTCTTAATAATCACCTGAGAATAAGCATGCTTAAAACGTCAACAAAAAATCTTGATGAGTTCTAGGTTTAACCTATATATTATCAAATCATAATAGTAGACCACGAGATTTCATATTTCAATATACATCCCATCATTCCGGGACCACAAGATAAAATTCATTCATATGGTGAACACCTGGTAACCGACATTAACAAGATGCATATAGAATATCCCCATCATTCCGGGACACCCATCGGACATGATAAAATCGAAGTACTGAAGCATTCCAAATTACATAATGGGGCTTGTTGGGCCCGATAGATCTATCTTTGGGATTCGCATCAATTTGGGGGTCTGTTCCTAAATTCTTAGGCTACCAAGCTAAAAAAGGGCATATTCGACTTCGATCATTCACCCATATAATGTAGTTTCATTTACTTGTGTCTATTTCATAAAACATTTATAAAATTGCATGTATTCTCATCCTAAAATATTAGATTTTAAAAGTGGGACTATAACTCACTTTCACATATTTTTACTTCATCGGGAAGTAAGACTTGGCCACTGGTCGATTCACGAACCTATAACAAATATGTACATATATATCAAAGTATGTTTAAAAAATATTTACAACATATTTAATATGTTTTAATGTTTTAAGTTTATTAAGTCAGCTGTCCTCGTTAGTAACCTACAACTAGTTGTCCACAATTAGATGTTCAGAAATAAATCGATATATATTATCTTGAATCAATCCACGACCCAGTGTATATACGTCTCAAGCTAGATCACAACTCAAAGTATATGTATTTTTGGAATCAACCTCAACCCTGTATAGCTAACTCCAACATTACTACATATAGAGTGTCTATGGTTGTTCCAAATAATATATATACATGGGTCGATATGATATGTCAAAACATTTGCATACATGTCTATGATATCTCAAGATTACATAATATATTAGAATACATGTATAATACAATATAAGTTAGCTAGGATATGATTTGTATAGAATTGTTACAATATTTCCCGTAGCTACAACAATCAAAAATATCCAATCTTGTTTTACCCATAACTTCTTCGTTTTAAATCCGTTTTGAGTGAATCAAATTGCTATGGTTTCATATTGAAATCTATTTTATGAATCTAACCAGAAAAAGTATAGGTTTTGATGTGTTAGCAGAGGTGTATACGAAATAGTTATATTTTTATTAGGAAATACTATTAAATACGATACAATTTTACACAAGTTATTTATTTATTTATAGAGTGGAAATACCTAAACCTTGCTACAACACTTATAGGCAGTGTACCTAATCGTACAGTAGTGTAGTTTTTAGCAAGTTCGGTTCGTTCCACAGGGAGCTTGCCAAGTTTAACGCTATATTTTAAAAACTATATTTGTATAAAATATATATAATTATATATAGTAATATTATTATAAAAGGGGGTTTTTACCGTTTAATGACCGGTTTGTCGATTTTAAATAAAGCGTAAAGATAAATGACGATAAAATAAATGACAGAATTTAAATTGCGATAAAGTAAATTGCATTAATTAAAATGACAGTAAGTAAAGGTACAATGAAATATGAAATAAAAGTATTATGCTTATTTAAACTTCCGTAATCATGATGTTTGACGTGTTGATTTTAATTTATTACCAGGGTTTATTGTCCTTTGTCCTGAATTATTTAATACCTATTTGGTTTTTGTCAATAATAGTCCATCGGTCATAATTATAAAATGCTCGTCAAATTAACCTTATTCCCGAAGTCAAATATTCCAACTAATTAGGGATTCGAACTGTAACAAGGTTTTAATACTTTGTTAATAATTACACCAGGTTATCGACTGCGCGTAATCCAAGGTTTTAATACTTTGTTAACAATTACACCAATTATCCTTGTATGTAATCCACCCCTGTTTTAATGAGATATGAATATTAATTTACCCACTTGATCAGAATGAATAATCAATTACCCAACCCGAATAATTAATTAAATGATCGTAAAAGATGTCGTATAAACGTCACTAAATAGGACATACATAATTATTTTAATAATTATTAGATTAACTAATTTGAAGATAGGTTCGACAGGTTCCAATGAGTTGTCGTTCAATTAGACAATACCCCTTATCTATTAATAGTCATAGTCCAATGTCCACAAGTGTTGGTCTTTTGTCAAAACCTTAATTATGGTACAAAATCTAATAACCCCGTCTTAATTTTTAGTCTAACATCACGATTACTTTGGCTCAAATAAGCATAATAATAACTTAGTTAGGAGACATTAATTTAAAAAGGAAGAACATAGCTTACAGTGGTGATTAATCGCGTAGCGTTGCACGGATAGAATTTCGACTTAAAACCCGTAAAACATTCTTAAAATAACCTTATTATTATTAACTTAAAATTAAAATTATATATATATATATATATATATATATATATATATATATATATATATATATATATATATATATATATATATATATATATATATATATATATATATATATATTACAGATGAAGAGAAGAGAAAAAGATATATATAATACATCGAATTCGTTGGCTTTTATAGATGTGGCCTCATAATTGAAGCCATGCGATCGCATGGAAATGCTTCTTCTAGGCCATGCGATCGCATGGCCAGCTGGATCCAGGTCAATCTCTTTTGTTTCTAGCTTGTCGATGTTTTATTTAAATATATATAATATATAAATAATTTATATAATTATTTAAATATTATATTATATTCTTGTGCATAGTAGACTTGTAATTTTTAGTCCGATGCGTCGTGCGTTGATAGTTGCCTCAGGTCCCGGTTCCGGATTTTCGAACGTCCTTGCGTACTATTTAATATCTTGTACTTTGCGTTTTGCGATTTGTAATTTGCACAAAAAAATATTTTCCTTAACTCCCAAAATCCGCGCAAGTCTTTAACTCACTTTTAGTGGCACTTTTGAGTGCACTATGGCTTTAGTTGCACTTTTCAGGCTTTAGTGGCACTTTTTCTTCAATTCTTTAATCTTCGTGCTTTGTCTTCACATTTATTTATTTAAACGATTACAACTTAAAAATAGAATAATAACAACTAAAAACTTTACATATTGGGATGATATTGCGACTAAATATATGTTCGTTTGGAGCACTATCAAATATCCTCACACTTGAGCGTTGCTTGTCCTCAAGCAATACAGAACTTGAAATTAAATCACACGAATCACTTCTTTATTCTTCACACTTTATACATTAGTGATTTTGATACGGCGGTATAAACAATGATAGTAACGTTGTGGTTTACAGTATCACATGACTATGAAAATTTAGATCCTTAAGGAAATTGGATCTTTATGAAAACATTTGATCTTTTGAAAATTCATTCTAGCTTTTACCCTAGATAAGTTTTCCAGAATAGCCCTTCACCGGTGTTTGAAAAATGTTTTTGTGGGTTTTGTGGGTTTTAGATTTGAAAATTTTAGCTCAAAACTTATGGTTTTGTGTTACCCACTTGCTAACCTTGTATTAAAAAAGTAACATGTCCAGTATACTTGTTCCGTATATTACCTTTCGGTAAACTACCGTCCGGTTGTAAAGGAAAGCGTTGAACAAGCAACTGTTAAGGCAATGTCCCGTGACATGCAGATGATTATGGTCGAAAACGTGTCGGATGTAATTACTATCCTTTGTAGGAACAATAGTAAAGATCACCCTATTGTTTTTAGGTCTGGCACAAGGTCCTGTCTTCGACCATGCTATGCAACCACCGTTCTTACGGTTGACACCCGATTTGGTTCAGGTGACCTAATGAATTCCGATGAATTCTTAGGATTTTACGTTCAATGGTAATGAACGCATTGAAAATGGGTTTTCAGAAAACAAATCGGTTTGTAATTTGATCAAAATATTTTCTCGTTCAAGCTCGAGTTTAGATATCATTGAATTCCATGAGTTTGTAATTCTCAATCTTTTAAAGTCAATTTCAAGAATTGAGTAATATCAGGCTTAAAAGCTGATTTTTAATCTTTTAAGGAGATTATCCTTTTCTAGGGGGTCTGATTCATTAGTCTTATCAAGCTAATTTGCACGGCGCCCTCCCCATTTTACGAGACAGATCCTCTCATGGTTAGGATAAGTCTGACCACTTGGCGACCCTGTTTGATGTTGAGGTCCGTGGATTTCCTGCTGATTTTAGAGATGACTTTTCTAGATTTTTCTTCAAACTACAGCTGGTCTGGACGACAACTTCCTGACCTAAATCAAGAAGCGCGTGTCTTTTTCGGAAGACTTTACTTCCCTTTAATGATGGAATTGATTCATCGTGTAAATCCATCTTTCTTTCAAATATATTACAGTAAATCGGGTAAAATTGATTAGTTTAGTCCAAAGTAAAAGTACCTGCAATAATCTTGTACAAAAATATATGATATATGTTTTAGAGAACTTGGTAAATTCTTTCCATACTTAGCTTTTATTTTTCTTTGCCTTTTTATTCTCCTTTATTCCATTTTAAATGAATTCAAGCATTTTGAGTTGTTTTTCCATTTATGTTCTCTCCGAGGTAACAATAATTTCAGCATTAATGATAATGCTAAAAACGAACATACATTTCATAGCATTATCTCTCAAGAAAGACAAGATTTTAGTTGCAATTGTTCTATTTACAAGTGATATTCGTTTAAATAATAAAAGGTGAAGACAAAAGACAGATTCGACGAATTGGAGACACAAACGACCAAAAAGCTCAAAAATACAAAGTACAATCAAAGAGGTTCCAATTATTGATGAGAAACGTCTCAAAATTACAAGAGTACAAGAAGCAAAACGCAAAGTACAAGATATAAATTATACGCAAGAACGTTCGAAAATCCGGAACCGGGACCAGAGTCAACTCTCAACGCTCGACGCAACGGACAAAAAATTACAAGTCAACTATGCACGTGAATATAATATAATATATAATTAATTCTTAAAATTAATATATATATTATATTATATTATAAAAACCGTCGGCAGAAAAAACAAAAGCATGTGAGCCTCCCCAGCTGGCCATGCGATTGCATGGCCTTAAAGAGCAAAGCTCATGCGATCGCATGAGCCCCTTTTTCAGCTCACAGGCCTATAAATTTCGAGCTTTGGTGCATCATTTAACACATCTTTTTCTCTTCATTCATCAACGTATATGTATATATATTATATTATAATTTTAATTTTAATTTTAATTTCTAATAATAAGGGTATGTTAGCGAATGTTGTAAGGGTGTAAGTCCAAATTCTGTCCGTGTAACGCTACGCTATTTTTAATCATTGTAAGTTATGTTCAACTTTTTTACATTAATGTCTCGTAGCTAAGTTATTATTATTTTTATTTAAAACGAAGTAATCATGATGTTGGGCTAATTACTAAAATTGGGTAATTGGGCTTTGTACCATAATCGGGGTTTGGACAAAAGAACGACACTTGTGGAAATTAGACTATGGGCTATTAATGGGCTTTATATTTGTTTAACTAAATGATAGTTTGTTAATTTTAATATAAAGATTTACAATTGGACGTACCTATAAATAACCATATACACTCAATCGGACACAATGGGCGGGATATTTATATGTACGAATAATCGTTCATTTTACCGGACACGGGAATGGATTAATAGTCTATGGAATTATTAAAACAGGGGTGAAATTATGTACAAGGCCACTTGGCATAATTGATAACAAAGTATTAAAACCTTGGGTTACACGAAGTCGATATCCTGGTGTAATTATTAAACAAAGTATTATGACCTTGTTACAGTTTAAGTCCCCAATTAGTTGGAATATTTGACTTCGGATATAAGGATAATTTGACGAGGACACTCGCACTTTATATTTATGACTAATGGACTGTTATGGACAAAACCAGACGTACATATTAAACAATCCAGGACAAAGGACAATTAACCCATGGGCATAAAACTAAAAATCAACACGTCAAACATCATGATTACGGAAGTTTAAATAAGCATAATTCCTTTATTTTCATATTTAATTGCACTTCTAATTATTGCATTTTTATTTATTGTCATTGTATTTAATTGCACTTTTAATTTTTACACTTTTTAATTATCGCAATTTTATTTCATCGCACTTTTATTTATTGCAATTTCATTATCGTTATTTACTTTACGCTTTAAATTAAGTCTTTTATTTATTTAATATTCTACATTAGGTTTTAACTGCGACTAAAGTTTTAAAAATCGACAAACCGGTCATTAAACGGTAAAAACCCCCTTTTATAATAATAATATTAAATATATATATTTGTATTTTTATAAATTAAAACTAATATAGCGTTAAGCTTTGTTTAAAAGATTTCCCTGTGGAACGAACCGGACTTACTAAAAACTACACTACTGTACGATTAGGTACACTGCCTATAAGTGTTGTAGCAAGGTTTAGGTATATCCATTCTATAAATAAATAAATATCTTGTGTAAAATTGTATCACATTTAATAGTATTTCCTAGTAAAATATAAGCTATTTCATATACACCTCGCATAACATCAAGTATTTTTGGCGCCGCTGCCGGGGATTAGCTAAAACGCCGGAAGCGCAACGCTATAAAAAAAAGATTTTTATTAATTTTTAAGTTTACTTTTATAAAAATACGTTTTTGTAAAAATACGTTTTAAATAATATATTCAAAAATATAAAAAGAAAAACAAAATTTATATATTTTTAAGAGTTTGTTAAATATATAACTTCTATAAAAGTTTCTTTATCTTTATTTTATAAAAATATAAGTTTTATTTAATTTATATAAATATATTATATAAATATATAAAACAGAAAAATTAAAACAGAAAAAAAAATAAAAAAAAAATCACTCGAGGCCCGTACAGTTACAGCCCGTAACCTGGCCCAAAACCTTAGCTCATGCGATCACATGAGCCCGAAGGCAAAATCTCATGCGATCGCATGAGAGTGTCTGACACGCCACAGGAAACCCTAGTTCAGCATTAATTACAGTAATTATTATTATTATTATTTATTATAACCCTAATTAGGGTTTAGTATTTAATTAGTTAATTTAGTTTTATTATTTATTTTGTATTTTTAGTTTATTTAGTTTTA
This sequence comes from Rutidosis leptorrhynchoides, assembly GCF_046630445.1. Lineage (NCBI taxonomy): Eukaryota > Viridiplantae > Streptophyta > Magnoliopsida > Asterales > Asteraceae > Rutidosis > Rutidosis leptorrhynchoides. The sequence continues at coordinate 281,860,033 of NC_092336.1, forward strand.
ATTAAATTATAAAATTAATAGTTTTATAAAATAAATAATATAAAAATAATATTTTTATTAAAATTGTACTTTTTACAACTTTAAGTATATTTTTATATTTTTATCTTTTTAATTATTTTAGCATAATATTTGTATTTTTCACTCGTATTTAGTTTTAAGTCATAGTTTTTGCCATAGTATTTTTATTTCTAGATTTTTAAGATTTGCCGTAAAATCCCTTAAGTGCTTTTTCTTTAGACTAAGATTTAGATGCTTTAGAATTTTGCGACGCTGTATTTTATATTTTAGTACCTTTTTAAGTTATTGTAGTTTTGAGATATAGAATTCCTTTTAAGCTTTAATATTTTAAGACGCAACTTTTAATTCTTACTTTTTAGTTCCTTTTTAAGTTTCGACGCGCTACTTTCTTATTTTTATTTTTCAACGCCTATTATTTTTCGCCTTTTTTTTCGACATTTTTCGACGCGCTCTTTTTCTTTCTTATTTCTCGACATTCTAGTTTTAGGACTTAGATTTTATTTTCTACTTCTTCTCTAAATTTCTTTAATTTACGAAAATTTATTTTAAGCGGTTAAATTGATAGACATCAAAATTTTCTGGTTCGTAGTAATAGTTGGATTTGTACGTGGACCGGGTTATTGGAGCCAAACAGTACTCAATTATATTGAGACCAAACGATTCCTGCCCCTCTGCTGCATCTTTTGGCTATTCGAAACGTGGGCAAAATCAAAAAAGTCTATTAATTGGATAACTTATATAATTTTTCTTTCTTTTTAAAAACTAATAGGATATTCAGTGAATGCACCGAGCAAAACGTTCACCACCTTTTGTACGTTCACCACCTGTAACTCGATCAAGACATCTAGCAAATATTGTCGCCGTTGATTTTTCTTTAGAATCGTCATCCAGTCGACCAAGTACTCCAATTCAAATTTCCGATAATCTATTTTTTGAACCCGACCTCACAATTGAGAATCCGAAGAATATTCAAGGACAATTCATAGATCCTGAACCATTAATTTTTCCTCCGAAACCACCAATCATTCAAATGGAGATTGTTGAGGAACCAACCATTAAATCAGAATCCTCTAGTGATTCAGATTCAACAAATTCAATCATGGAAAATCTGGAACCTTTAAGTATGGAAGACCGAATGAGAGCTAAACGCACTGGTCAAGGTCACGCAATTACTCATCCAGACATTAATGCATTAGATTATGAAATCAAAGGACAAATTCTACACATGGTAACTAATCAATGCCAATTTAGTGGGGCGCCGAAGGAAGATCCAAATAAACATCTTCGTACCTTTAATAGGATCTGCACTCTATTTAAAATAAGAGAAGTGGAGGATGAACAGATATATCTCAGGTTATTTCTCTGGACTTTAAAGGGAGAAGCCAAAGATTGGTTAGAATCGTTACCTGATGGGGCGATTGATACATGGGACGTTTTAGTTGAAAAATTTCTTAAACAATTCTTTCCGGCATCTAAAGCCGTGAGACTTCAAGGAGAAATTGTTACGTTCACACAAAAGCCAAATGAAACTCTATATGAGGCATGGACAAGATTTGGAAAGTTATTGAGAGGATGTCCGCAACATGGTTTAGACACTTGTCAAATAGTACAAATATTCTACCAAGGATGCGACATCATTACAAGGAAAGACATCGATATAGCAGCTGGTAGTTCCATTATGAAGAAAACAAAAACTGATGCTTATAAAATTATTGATAACACTGCTTCCCACTCACATGAGTGGCACCAAGAAAAAGATATTGTTAGATCATCTAAAGCAGCTAGAGCCGATTCTAGCCATGACTTAGATTACATTTCCGCAAAGATAGATGCTGTCGAGAGACGAATGGAAAAGATGACTAAAGATATCCACTCAATACGAATTAGTTGTGAGCAGTGTGGAAGACCACATTGCACAAAAGATTATCTCAGCATTGAACTAACAATGGAACAAAGAGAGAATGTTTCATACATAAACCAAAGGCCTGGAAATAATTATCAGAATAATTATCAACCGCCAAGACCGATTTACAACCAAAACCAGAATTATAACCGAAATATTCCATACAACAACTAACAAGGACCTAGCAATCAACAAGTATCCAATAATACTTACAATCAGCAAAGACCTAATTTTCAAAACAAACCACCACAAACCAATGATAAAAAGCCAAATTTAGAAGATATGATGACGAAGCTAGTTGAATCTCAAACGCAGTTTTTCACATCTCAGAAACAAACCAATGAACAAAATGCTCAAGCATTTAGAAATCAACAAGCTTCTATTCAAAATTTGGAACAAGAAGTAAGTAACCTAGCAAGGTTGATAGGTGAAAGAAAACCGGGAAGTCTACCTAGTGATACAAATGCTAATCCCCGCAATGAAACAGCTAAAGTCATTACCTCAAGAAGTGGTATTACACTTAAACCACCTGAAATACCTGTAATTTCTGATGAAGCTATTCCTACTCCACAAGAACCACAACCTGATCAAGATAAGGAAAAAGAACCGGTAGTTGAAAAGGTTAATGAAGATAACACAGTTAAGACTAAACCTTATGTTAAACCATACCAACCACCACTTCCTTACCCGAGTAAAATGAGAAAAGAGAGACTTGAAGCCGAGCAATCCAAATTCTTGGATATGTTTAAAGAAATAAATGTAAATCTTCCTTTCATTGATGTGATTTCAGGAATGCCTAGATATGCTAAATTTCTGAAAGATCTAATCACGAATAGAAAGAAAATAGAAGAACTCTCGGCTGTTACTATGAATGCTAATTGTTCAGCAGTGCTGTTGAATAAGATACCAGAAAAACTATCTGATCCAGGAAGTTTCACAATTCCATGTTTTCTGGGTAGTCTTAGTTCAATAGAAGCATTGGCAGATTTAGGTGCTAGTATAAATTTAATGCCGTATTCACTATACACTAAACTAGACCTTGGAGAATTGAAACCAACAAGAATAAGCATACAACTAGCCGATAGATCAGTAAAATATCTTAGAGGGATAATGGAGAACATGCTAGTTAAAGTTGGTACTTTAGTATTTCCAGTAGATTTTGTTATCCTGGACATGGAAGAAGATTCTCGAGTACCTCTCATATTAGGAAGACCGTTCTTAAACACGGCTAAAGCAATAATAGAAGTGTTCGGTAAGAAACTGACCCTAAGTATAGAGGACGAGAGTGTTACTTTTTCAGTTGATAGAGCAATGCAACAACCGCAATCTGCAGATGATACATGTTATTATATTCAAACTATAGAATCACATGCAGAATTGTTAGAAGAATTTCCAGAATTACAAGGAACAGGAGAATGTTCTTTAGGTGAAGGTACTGAACCAATTGATGAAACTGAAATGTTAGCTACACTTATGGCTAATGGATATGAACCAACAACAGAAGAAATTCAAATGCTAAAAGAAGAAGACAGATATCGATATAAATCATCGATAGAAGAACCACCGACATTAGAGTTAAAGCCACTTCCAAACCATTTGAAATACGCTTATTTACATGGTGAATCTTAATTACCTGTAATAATATCGTCTTCTCTTATTGAAAATGAAAAATCTCAACTCATTTCTGTGTTGAAAGCTCATAAACCAGCTATTGCATGTAAGATTCATGATATTAAAGGAATAAGTCCTTCGTATTGCACACATAAAATCCTTATGGAAGAAGGTCATAAAACGTATCTGCAACGCCAACGAAGACTAAATCCTAATATGCAAGATGTTGTTAAGAAAGAAATTATTAAACTACTTGATGCAGGTTTAATTTATCCAATTTCTGATAGTCCATGGGTAAGCCCAGTTCAATGCGTGCCTAAGAAAGGTGGCATGACTGTCATTACAAATGAGAAAAATGAGCTTATTCCTACTAGGACTGTAACAGGATGGCGTGTATGTATTGATTATAGAAAATTAAATGACGCCAAAAGTAAAGATCACTTTCCCTTACCTTTCATTGATCAAATGTTGAAAAGATTAGCCGGAAACAGTTACTATTGTTTTCTTGATGGTTTTTCCGGATATTTTCAGATTCCAATAGCACCCGAGGATCAAGAGAAAACCACATTCACGTGCCCTTATGGTACTTTTTCTTGCAAACGCATGCCATTTGGACTTTGCAACGCCCCTGCAACCTTTCAAAGGTGCATGATGGCGATTTTTCACGACATGATAGAAGAATGCATGGAAGTTTTCATGGATGACTTTTCAGTCTTCGGTGATACATTTGAATCATGTCTAGTTAATCTTGAACGAATGCTTATTAGATGTAAACAATCAAATCTAGTTCTTAATTAGGAGAAATGCCATTTCATGGTTAAAGAAGGCATCGTTCTTAGTCATAAAATTTCAAAGGAAGGAATTGAATTGGATAGAGCTAAAGTAGATGTAATTGCTAAACTTCCACATCCCACCAATGTTAGAGGAGTTAGGAGTTTTCTAGGGCATGCCGGTTTTTACCGACGTTTTATAAAAGATTTTTCTAAAATTGCCACTCCTATTAATAAACTCCTAGAAAAGGATGCTCCTTTCATCTTTTCAGATGAATGTATCAAATCTTTTAATATACTTAAAGAAAAACTCACTAATGCGCCGATCATGATAACACCAAATTGGAATTTACCGTTTGAACTAATGTGCGATGCAAGTGATTTTGCAATGGGAGCCGTTTTAGGACAAAGGATTGAAAAACGTTTCAACCTATTTATTATGCTAGTAAGACGTTACAAGGAGCACAAACGATTTACAAAACTACTGAAAAAGAACTCCTTGCTATTGTCTTTGCTTTTGACAAATTTCGTTCATATCTCGTTCTAGCTAAAACGGTGGTCTATACTGACCATTCTGCTCTTAGATACCTATTTTCGAAACAAGATGCTAAACCACGATTAATCCGTTGGATCTTACTCTTACAAGAGTTCCATATTGAAATCCGAGATAAAAGAGGAGCAGAAAATCTCGCCGCTGATCATCTTTCTCGTCTTGAAAATCCTGAATTAGAAGTTCTAAATGAATCGGCCATACAAGACAACTTTCCTGATGAATATCTATTGAAGATAGATTATAGTGAAATTCCATGGTTTGCAGACTATTCAAGCTACTTAGTATGTGGATTCCTTGAAAAAGGATTGTCGTACCAAAAACGAAAGAAATTCTTTAGTGATATAAAACACTATTTTTGGGAAGATCCACATTTGTTTAAAAGTTGTCCCGATGGAATAATACGCCGATGTGTATTCGGAGATGAAGCTAGTAAAATCTTAAACCATTGTCACACAGGACCAACAGGAGGGCATTATGGGCCTCAACTCACAGCAAGAAAAGTTTATGATGCTGGATTCTATTGGCCTACAATTTACAAAGACGCACACCTTCTTTGCAAATCCTGTGATGCATGTCAAAGGGCCGGAAAAATAAGTCAACGTGATGAAATGCCACAAAATGTCATTCAAGTATGTGAAGTATTTGACATTTGGGGTATTGACTTTATGGGTCCATTTCCAAAATCTCATAATAATCTCTACATTCTCGTAGCCATTGATTATGTATCTAAATGGGCGGAAGCACAAGCTCTCCCGACTAACGATGCACGAGTTGTAGTCAACTTTTTAAAACGTCTTTTTGCAAGGTTCGGAACACCGAAAGATTTAATAAGTGATCGGGGATCTCATTTCTGTAATAATCAACTTGAGAAAGTTCTTAAAAGATATGGAGTAACTCATAAAATCTCAACCGCATATCATCCACAGACAAGTGGACAAGTTGAAAATACCAACCGAGCTTCAAAACGTATTCTAGAGAAAACTGTAGGATCAAATCCGAAGGAATGGTCCATGAAATTGGAGGATGCACTCTGGGCTTTTAGAACAGCCTACAAAACTCCAATTGGAACTACACCTTTCAAACTCGTTTACGGAAAAGCATGTCATCTTCCAGTAGAAATTGAACATAAAGCATTTTGGGCTTTGAAGACATGTAATCCTGATTTACATGAAGCTGGACATCTACGGTTAAGTCAATCAAACGAATTAGAAGAATTGAGACATGAAGCATATGAAAATTCGTTGATCTATAAAGAAAGAATGAAGAAATGGCATGATAAAAGAATCAGAAGTTAAAAAGAATTTAAAGAAGGAGACAGAGTTCTTCTTTTCAATTCACGATTCAAGCTATTTCCTGGAAAATTGAAATCAAGATGGTCTGGACCATTTATAGTCAAAAGAGTTTTCCCGTACGGAACAGTAGAATTGATAAATTCAAATGGGATTGAATTTAAGGTTAATGGTCACAGAGTTAAACATTACATAGATAGTCCGATGGAAGTCGACAACGAAGTTAATCACAATTTCGACACCACAGCTAACTAAGTGTGGGGAGAATCAAGTTTTTAAAGGATAATATGTATTTCTGTTAGAGTTAGATTTTCTGTTTTTGTGTAGTTCTCGAAAATAGAACCCGAATGGTCTTTCCCTAGCAGACCCTAAAGAACTAGTCTTCTCCCCCCATTCTGAATTTTTATTTTTTTTAGGTTTTACTAGATGAAGACTTCCTGTGAACTAAACCATGGTCTAATGCTACACGCTTTGATCACTAAACGTAATAATGACACCCTTCCAAGTGAAATAGTATCATTAATCAGAGGTAAATTGGACGGAGTAAGAAAAGAATCCAGATGCGAAAATAATAAGTTACAATTTGGTAAAGAAAAATCAAAATCCGCAGCGAAAAGAAGAGCACGACAAATTGAAAGATGTCACAAATGCGGAATATGGTCACACGAAGGAAAATGCTCGACGAATCAGACATATTCCAATACCGAATTTGTTATGCTATGCAGAGATGGACCATTCATATGTTTAGAAGAAAAAACGTTGAATGCTTGAGGTTACGCCTATGTAGCCATGGAAAACCAATTAGTCTGACTATCTTATGAGTGGGCTAGAGCATATCATTAAGAAATCTTTCTCACAGGTAAGTATGTACAGTTTTCATTTTTATTTTTATTTTTATTTTTAACCTTTTGATAATAAACGCTAATTTGTTCGCTATAAAGTATTAAATTGGTATTCGATAAAATTAGGTCTTGCGACCGAAATTATTGATATCATAAAAAAATTTATTACATCACTGCGAAATTTACCGTTTATTCTTAAGGTATAAATATCTTTAATAAATCAACCAAAATATTTCAAAAATTCATCATGAGTTAAATTAGGTCATGGAACCGAAATTACTTTACCGAAAAGAGGGGCGCATATTTTTGATAATATTTGATTGATTAAAGTGGGATAAAAGCCAAAAAAATTTTAATTTTATTTTTACTTTGTTTTTAAAATTAATATTAAAATAATATTGTAAACTTTTTAAATCAATATATTTAAAATTGTAAATATTTGAAAAATTAATATTTTTAATTTAAGTTTGTATCTATAAAAACAAAAATATAATTTAAGTTTGGTATGAATTTTTAATATGAATTTTTAATTATGCATTTATAATTTAAGTTTGGTGTGAATTTTTAATATGAATTTTTAATTTTATGCATTTTAAATTTAAGTTTGGTGTGAATTTAAAAATAAAAATTTACTTTATTTCGCTAAGTTAAAAATATGATTTTTAAAATTCATCGTGAGTTGAAGACTAGGTCGTTGAACCGAAATTGCTCTACCCAAGGGAGGGACGAGAACTTTTATTATCATTATTTTTAATCTTATTGAATTAAAGTATGCCAAAAACATTAAAAATCCCAAAAATCTTTACTTTTAAAACCGCGATTAAAAAGTGACAAATTTTAAAATTTTGTCGAGGGACGGACTAGGTCATCGATCCGAAACGCCCTCATCCTAAAAAGAAACAAATTTTTAAAATTTTATTAATTTTATGTTTTATAAAGTGTAAGTTTAAAAAAAAAAAAAAAAAAAAAAAAAAAAAGAGAGGCCAAAACACTGTTCCCGGACACCCATGCGATCGCATGGAAATTGAACTCCAACTCCATGCGATCGCATGGAGCTGGAAAACAGGCCAGATAGAAAAGGCAGTATGTTCTGCTCTTCACCACAATATACACACACATACACGAAAATCTCTCAAAACCTCACCAAATTTCATCATTTTTCCACTGTAATTCATCAAATTTTTCGCTCTAATCATGAAATTGTTCAGAAGCTTTTCAAAGAAGGTAAAAATTACACCCCTAAACTCATAAATTTTCTAGTTTTTGTGATAATTACCAATATTTTACCTAATGCAATTGTGTTAATTTCTAGTGTAATTAGTGTTAAATTGTTAGTATTTTATGCATGTATAACCTAGATTGATGCTATTTAACATGATTTGAAGCCAAAAACTTCAAAATTTTTAGAAATCTAGGGTTTGTGTTCTTGAGCAATTTGGGGCTTTTTTGATACAAACAGGTTATGGCCGATTTTTGTCATGAATTATTACTAAATTAGGTAGTGTAACATGTTTAGGCAGCTAAATGATCCAAACATTGATCCTAAACATGAGTTTTGAAGATTAAAGTGGACTTTTTAGGTGCAAAATTCATGAACATGATTAATTTGATATATTTGCCATTTGAGACTTATTTAATTGCTAGTAATGACTATTTTGACATGTTATTTGAGTTAAATGCTTATGAACTTTATATACATTTTCATATGTGCTTATTTAAAAAAGTGTAGAATTGTAAAAATTGTGAAAATGCGTATAAGTTTAAGTTTGATTTAACATGTTATTGTGGTTAATTTAAGTTGTTATTTTGCTAACACTAATGCATATTTGGATGCACAAACTTTGTGTTTAATGTGTTTTGCAGAGAGCCGATACTGGTGGTTTAGGATCATCATCATCTAGACGACCTGCTCCAGCTCCAGAACCAGAACCAGAAATGCAATACGAGCCAGAACCTGAACAAGTACCACAACAGGAACCACAACAACAGCCTGATCAGCACGTACCTTATTATGACCCGCTACAGTTACCTAATGAATTCATAGTATTTCCGCCACATCCACCTGTAGAATACCCAACGATTCCTGAACACACATTGCATCCTAATTTGAGATTCGATAGACGATGGAGATATTACCCATCATATCAAAGTAATAAATTCAAATTAGTAACAAAAGAGGTAGAGGTGCCGAGGGTAATTGATTGGAATCCTTTAGAAACGGTCCATCTAGCTGACCGTGTTAGACAGCATTTGATTCAAAGGTATGGCAGTTCTTCTTTTACATATTGGGAACGTCTTTTCACCATTCGTAGACCTGTATATAAGGAATGGTGTGTTGAGTTGATGAGTACTATAGCGTTAAATGTAGATGTAGATAGGTTAGATGATAGAAGTTTTCTTAGATTTATCCTTGGCAGTAGGATGTACAGGATGTCCATGATGGACATGGCCAGGGCATTATAGATTTACACTACTAGTGAATTGCTACTACCCGATTGTATGAGTTTGATTTATCGTGGTGAAAGGGTAGATAGGAACTTTGACGCGAACGTCGTTTGGAGGCGTATGTCAAACTATAATATTTTTACACTAGGAGGAAAACACTCCTACTTACATATTAACAAAGCCGAGCTTCGTGTAATTCATAGATTTTTGGCTAACTCGATTACACAGAGAGGTCACAATAAGGAGAAAATGACCTTACATGATTTATTTTACTTAAAGTGTATTCGAGACCCGAGAAGCTTTGTTAATATCCCTTACTGTGTTGGTTTTTATTTATATAAAATGGTAGAAGAAATGCAGGACGGGAGTATAATAGGAGAAGGTATTTTTGTTACTCTCATTGGAAAGCATTTAGGTGTTGATAGGAACCAAGGGGGTCCATTACAGGTTTGTAGAGAACAGGATGAGACCATAGGATTGCGAGTTTATGTGGGTGCTAATGTATTGAAGAGTAGACGCAACCAGGCATTGCCCTATGAAGGTAATCATCCTCAGGTAGAGAGAGGCTCAGATGAGGAAATGGAGGAAGAGGAAGACATTAGGGATGTCTTTCGAGATGCTATTCTTGACGTCCACGTTCGTATAGATGAGGAAGCAATGACGAGCGCGGCCAGACATAGTATGTATGGGCAGTGGAACTCCGAGCGAGTATACGAGGATTAAAGGCGACGCCAACACGATAGCTGGTTAGTTCATCAGCACCAAATCATGAGCCAACTATCATATCAGGTACCAAATAATTACGTGCCTACTCGACCTGCTCATTTTCCGCTACACAACCCCGACATCCGACCACCCTTTAACCGGTATGACTATAACCAAGCCTATCAGAACACCTATAACCAACAATGGAACCCACCTGACGAGATGAAATGGAACCCCTATCCAGACTGATTTGGTTCCATTGGTTATTTTTATGATTTTTATGTTTTTATCTTTTTACTTATTCATGTTTAAACTTATGTTATTGGATATATTTATGTAATTTTTATCATTTTTATTATTATTGTGTACTAATATTTCACATTTAGGATTTGAAAGTGGGATATTAAGTCCCATTTCAAATTGCCATGCATGTTTATATTTGTATGTATGTATATTGTCGATTGTACAAAACAGGGTAAAACAACGCATTTTCAAAGACTGACATTAAGTTCAGCAAAAGCTAGTAATTTTGATGACAAGATGAAAAATAAATGTGATGTAACAACAAGATGGAATGAACAAATGATATGCACCATTTATCATTCAGCAAACAAACGCCAATATGTTTGGAAACTTTGGTAAAATTTAATCATTTTTCTACACTAATCACCCTCAATAATTTAAATTGTTACTGATTTCTTGTAAATGAGGGCATTGCAAGATCTTAAGTGTGGGAAGGGGTTAAATTCTTTCGGATTTTTAAAATTTTTAACTTAAACACTTGGTTACCATTAAAAATACTAGTAACGTAGTAGTTGTATTAGAATCTAGTGCTCTCTGATAACAAAGAACAGCCCTAGTCTTATATACTGACTACCCATTTCTAGTAAAATTTTTCAAAATTTTCAATTAAATGAACTCAAAATCATGTTTATATATATTTATGAACGATAAAACTAGGTGTTAACACCGAAATTATTGTTACCTCGGAAAGGACATAAATTGAGAAACAAACCAAAATATTAGAATTCATTTAAAATGGAATAGAGGACAATAAAAAGGCAAATAAAAGAAAATAAAAGCCAAGTGTGGAAAAATTTACCAAGTTATTTAAAACATAAGTCACATATTTTTGTAACAAATAACTGAAGATACTTTTGTTTTGGACGATTTTAATCAGTTTTACCTGATTTACTGTAATATATTTGAAAGAAAGATGGATCTACACGATGAATCAATTCCATCATTAAAAGGAAGTAAAGTCTTCCAAAAAAGAAACGCGCCTCTTGATTTAGGTCATGAAGTTGTCGTCCAGACCAGCTGTAGGTTGACGAAAAACCTAGAAAAGTCATCTCTAAAATCAGTAGGAAATCTATGGACCTCAGCATCAAACAGGGTCGCCAAGTGGTCAGACTTATCCTAACCATGAGAGAATCTGTCTTGTAAAATGGGGAGGACGCCGTGCAAATTAGCTGGATAAGACTAATGAATCAGATCCCCAGAAAGGATAATCTCCTTAAAGATCAAAAATCAGCTTTTAAGACTGATATTACTCAATCCTTGAGATTGACCTTAAAGATTGAGAATTACAAACTCATGGAATTTAATGATATCTAAACTCGAGCTTGAACGAGAAAATATTTTGATCAAAATTTCAAACCGATTTGTTTTCTGAAAACCCATTTTTCAGTGCGTTCATTACCATTGAACGTAAAATCCTAGGAATTCACCTGGAATTCATTAGGTCACCTGAACCAAATCGGGTGTCAACCGTAAGAACGGTGGTTGCATAGCATGGTCAAAGACAGGACCTTGTGCTAGACCGAAAAATTATAAGGGTGAGCTTTACTATTGCTCCTACAAAGGATAGTAATTGCATCCAACACGTTATAGACCATAATTAAAAGCATGTCAGGGGACATTTCCTTAACAGTTGCTTGTTCAACGCTTTCCTTTACAACCGGACGGTAGTTTACTGAAAGGTAATATTCGGAGCAAGTATACTGGACGTGTTGCTTTCCCAATACAAGGTGTGACGATCGCTCCAAATCCATATGGACGAACACGTCATTCATTGATTTCATTGCGAGGTATTTGACCTCTATGTGATACGTTTTGTAATATTGCATTCGTTTGAAAAGGTATTTCATAAATGAATATACAAATTCCAGGTTTTTTTACATCTGATGATTCCTACGTATAGACAATCACCATTTAAATGGTTTACAATAATACATCTGTTGACAATACAGTCAAAATAAGATACATGGTAATGGTTTGATGAATGCAAGTTTCTTGTATATAGCATGTATGACTCCAAGCACATAACTTGTATCACGTATGAGCAAACAGCGGAAGACTTCTAGAAACCTGAGAATAAACATGCTTCAAGTGTCAACACAAAGGTTGGTGAGTTCATAGTTTTAATATTACACATAATCCGTAAATCAATGTGGATTACAAAAGTTCAGTTGTTTTATTCAAAACGTTTATCATTATGTTTTAAATAAAAGGTGGATCACAAGATTTCAGTTGTTTCATCCGAAACATTTATCAATCGGTTCTAGAAAATTGAGCACCCTGGTAACTAAACTTTAATGCTTATATAATTTGTACCCTTTGTATAATCATCTTAATAATACACGCAAACCAACGTGTACGCTTCTCAAATAGCATACGTCCGTTAAAAGGCTAGCGCTCTAGCTCGGACGGGGATATCAAGCCCTATGGATCCATATACTACTACTCGCGCCCACCAGTTCTTATAACCGGCAGTTACTAGTTACCAAAGCTAAGGGATTTTCGGTTCAAACTCGGTGTAGAATTTAGTATGTACTTGTATCCATTGCGTTTAAAATAAAGTGCATGTATTCTCAGCCCAAAAATATATTGAGTAAAAGGGATCATATGAAACTCACGCATATAAATCTAGTATTTTCAGTATTTATAAACAGTCGCATGTATTCTCAGCCCAAAAATATATATTGCAAAAGCAATTAAAAAGGGATCAATGAAACTCACGCATATAAATCTAGTATTTTCAGTATTTATAAACAGTCGCATGTATTCTCAGCTCAAAAATATATTGAGTAAAAGGGATCATATGAAACTCACTGTTTAATATTGATATACATTATTGCAGGAAAGCACGTAGACGCATCGGAGATGATAAACATGAGGTTTGATTCACAAAAATACCCCCGAACATTACCCATAACCTCCATGGCAATAACCCATAATTTCCTTAACTCTATCCCGCTTGAAAACATATTTTGAAAGTGACACGCTCATGACCTCGTCGTAGTATTTTAGGTATAATACTAATAATAATAGATTAATATTAATCTTAATAATAATAATAATAATAATAATAATAATAATAATAAATAATAAATAATAAATAATATTACGGAGTATATATATATTTGTGTATGTGTGTGATTTAAATCGAGCGAAAACACTGAAATTTATAGATGTGGCCTGAAATCTGGAGTCATGCGACTCGCATGGAAATGGCCTTCTGGCCATGCGACTCGCATGAGGACCAGGGACAGCTCATATTGTTTTGGCTCCTAGCTTGTCGACATAATATAAAATAAATATAAATATATAAATAATTAATATAATTATTTATATATTATATTTTATTCTTGTGCATAGTAGACTAGATATTTTTGGTCCGTTGCGTTGGGCGTTTCTTCTTGACTCGGGTCCCGGTTCCGGATTTTCGAACGCCCTTTCGTACGCTGAGAAAACCAGTTCTTTTCGTTTCGTGACTCTTACCTTTGTCAAAATATAGTCTTAAATCATCCATAAACTATACCACTGTAGCAAAGTTACTGTAGCAATTCACTGTAGCAAATAGTGATTTTCGAAAACACTGTAGCATTTTGGGTACTGTAGCAATTTGAAAATACTGTAGTAAATTAGTGTTTTACTGGTTCATCTTAAACGCTTTGGTTAACTTATCTAAATATCAATCGAATCAATAAACGAATGTTACTATCGTTTACTAAATAACTTGAAATCATATATATTCAAATAGATATATAAACCAATAAGTTTAATGACCGGTAACATGCAATTAAAACTTTGTTACGTTTTCAAGATATAGTATATATATGTATCTATTTACATATAATGGTTCGCGAATCGTTGAGAACAACTGAAGGGTATTTGAATAGTTTAAAATTTTTGAGATTCAGTTTTACAGACTTTACTTATCGTGTCGAAATCATTAATCATTTAAGATTAAGTTTAAATTTAGTCGAAATTTCCGGGTCATCACAATACCTACCCGTTAAAGAAATTTCGTCCCGAAATTTGAGTGAGGTCGTCATGGCTAACAATAAAAATGTTTTCATGCCGTATATGTGTAGATAAATAGAGTTTTATCACCGTTAAATAATATGGATAAAACAATCCGATTTTTCGAAGCGTATGAGAGAAGTTATCGTAAAAGAGTGAAATGAAGAATAGAGATTCGTCTTAACTCTTGACGTATTAACGATTGATTTCCATAATTTAAGGAATAGAAAATCTTCATAATCTAAATAAGATTTGATTCTTCGGAATTTAAGGAAATTAAGATTTCTTTTGATTAAATGCGTAATTTGCTTCGATTGCTATGTTTGATATTTCGCTATAAATTGACCTCTTCCGTTTCATTATTTTCATCACTCTTACATCTTCTTCCTCATTTCCTATTTTCAAAAGATTGTAAAAAAATGCTTCATCCAGTTCTGATTCTTGATATACTCCTAACTTTCATATCTGTCATTCTTCTTTTTCATCTACCACCGGAGGAAGTTATTTTCTTCTACCATTACCTTGGGGTTATAGTATTTTTCATTCTCCCGTGTCTTTATATTGCTATACGCATTGATATACACGGTTTGTAATTTCTGGGTAGTTGTTGGGTTTTATATCTTCCCTTATATTTCGATGTCTCTACTTCTGTCTTTCCATAATTATTGACATCCACAGTTAATACTCTCTCCAATTTACTTATATATACTCTCATTGATATTTTGAAGCTTCATGCTTTTGTTTTATCTTCCCGACTTTAAATCAAGCGAATAATGGTCCAGAATTCGTAGGTATACATTTCAGAATGAACATAGTTAATGTTCTAAGAAGGTAATCGTAATGGCACGATCTTGATTTGTCAAATTACCAGAATATCCGGAAAAGACCAAATCATCAAGAAAATATTTTCTTGATATGTTTAGAGGTTAAATAGAATAAAAGAGTTATGTAACATGGTTCATTATGAGGGTGGGATCTGTGAACCTTTATCACGTTCCATTAGAAACTCAGCATGACTTACTGTAATATAATCACGTTGATCAAGTGTCATTATATTATACTAACTCATGCTTCAGTTCCCAACACTACTTCAAAAACATCCATTTTTCAAAATTTTCAGAAATTAGAAACTAAAATAGTTTCTTTTATGATGTAATACAGATAGCGCGAAGAGATGAATGATTTCAGATAAGAATGCTTATGAAAATATCTTCAGAAATATCGAGGATATTTATAATAAAAGATACGATGATATCTTAGAATTTCTAATATCGAAGAATGATGAAGAAGATTTGTTCGTAACGGATTTTGAGTTAGTAGCAAGGTATTCGTTAATGACTTCAGTAGATACTGAATCATTTGTATTCTTTGAAGGCAGGTTTAGTCTTTGTGATTTATCCACAGCCCTCCTTCATACTTTGCTCAATCCGTTTTCCAGTTTTAAACCTTCTCTTTTTCTCAGCTTTACCACCATACTATTCTTTATCATAAAACTTTTGACTGTTAAGGTCGTTTACAGTTTTTGCTGCTTCATCAGCATTGTTCCAATTTCAGAGAACTAGTTTCATAGTTTGGGGTGTTTTTCGAAAACTTCACATTCGAAGTATGTAATTTGAGGAGGTAGACGTTATATGTACACATATAACTGTTGGCGTAGACGTGCTGCAAGATTTCAAAATACTGATTGCAAATTCCCGATAGTTGGAATGGCAACTATTGTTACAAGATGTGGATGAGTACATGATAGGGTTTCAATGTATATATAGTGATTTCCGGAGAGTTTCAAATAGCAGAGTGACGGAGTCGCTGGTACATTTACTGCTAATATGGTGGAACATAAAAGGTTCCCCAGTAACAAAAACGTATATGCCAAAGTTATAAGTCTGAAAGGTCGTCGTTGACTAGTTGAATGGGTGATAATACTGGATACTTTTAAAAAGGAACTGCAAGGTTATTTTCAATAATAATAATGCCGAAGGATTTATCACAGATACGTGTTAAAGTTTTACTTAGGTTTCGAGAGCTTTCCAGATATATGATTATAAGTACAAATCTTTCTTCTCGTAGATATCGTGTAGTTGGTTTGTCTTCTCGTTTGTTCATTAGTTGAAGTGTTTCTAAGAATTTCGATGGGTTTGAACGCAAAATGTAATCATATGATGTTCTAGTACTGTTCTGAATTCAAAGCATGGTTTTCGAAGCATGGTTTTGAAAGATGTAGGAATCTAAGAGTGATGTTTTTCGTTTAATCTTGACTTGGATTCTGATCAATCGAAATCAGAATATGAAATTGAATGAAAATGGTTATTCTGCGATGAACAGATACGTATATCTATAGGTTTGAGCAGTATAGTTAATGATTGCTGAATCAGAATTGAAGAATGTATAGTGTAACATATTAATGTGGAATTTATATATTTCTAGGGTATTACCTACCCGTTAAAATATTCTCATCATTAACAGTTTGTACAAAAGGATTTTCAATTACAATCTTTATGAAAATATATGTATGTATATTTCCTTCAGATGTAATATAGATTTAATGAGTTATTAAACTCATTTGGTTTTCGGTTAGAACTAGAAATGAATAATCTCTTCTATATTAAAGATTACATAATCGTCGCAGGATATTTCTCCAATGAAGTTATGAATTAATACTTCATCGTTTATGGTTATTAGTATTCTTCGGTGCCTACGGTGCGTATGAGGTTGATACTCGCGGGACAGATTGTGAGGTTAAGGTTTACGGTGCGGATGTTGTTGTTGGTGGTACTGGTACTGTTGTTGGTTGTGCTGCTGGTTCTGGTGGTGCTACCGGTGCTGCCTGTGATGCCTGCAAATTGTGCATCATATTCTCCAAAGCCACAACTCGAGCACGAAGCTCGTTAACTTCTTCTATTATTCCGGGATGATTGGCGGTTGGTACGAGTGGATGAATAAAGTTTAAAATTCTAGTTATCATATAATCGTTGCGAAATATCCTGGAAATGAGGGTAAAGATAGTGTTTCGAACGGGTTCGCCGGTAAGTGCCTCAGGTTCCTCACCAAGAGGTGAATTCGGTTGGTGGAAAGGATCACCTTCCTCTTGTCTCCATTGATTAAGTTGATTACGAACCCATCCCCAATTCATCCAGAATTGGTGATGACTGATTGGTTGATTCATTCCGGTTACACTGCTTTCGGAACTCAGGTGGAAATTCATATCGGAATCCGAAGAACTCGAATTACTTGCAGAATTCATCTTACACGGTTAGATAAATAATTTTTGATGTGAAATGATTTTCGGATATCGGATGATATTTTAATTACATAGAATACCTTTATATAGTACAAAGGATCCGTAAATTACGGAGAAACTTTCGGAAACTGTCAAGTAAAGGTAACAGTAACAGATACGCTAAGATATTCATTTTGTCTATACACTAGTCATGCAATCCATGCAATAAGGTGTGTCTAGACTACAAATGATAAGCAGGTAATTTTCCACACAAGGAATGATAAGCAGGTAATTTCTAACAAAAAAAATTATAAGCAACAACTTTTATCATGCAGACATGGTCGAAGTCCAGACTCACTAATGTATCCTAACAATAACCGGTTAGACACACTAATGCAAATTCTAGTTCGCTAAGACCAACGCTCTGATACCAACTGTGACGATCGCTCCAAATCCATATGGACGAACACGTCATTCATTGATTTCATTGCGAGGTATTTGACCTCTATGTGATACGTTTTGTAATATTGCATTCGTTTGAAAAGGTATTTCATAAATGAATATACAAATTCCAGGTTTTTTTACATCTGATGATTCCTACGTATAGACAATCACCATTTAAATGGTTTACAATAATACATCTGTTGACAATACAGTCAAAATAAGATACATGGTAATGGTTTGATGAATGCAAGTTTCTTGTATATAGCATGTATGACTCCAAGCACATAACTTGTATCACGTATGAGCAAACAGCGGAAGACTTCTAGAAACCTGAGAATAAACATGCTTCAAGTGTCAACACAAAGGTTGGTGAGTTCATAGTTTTAATATTACACATAATCCGTAAATCAATGTGGATTACAAAAGTTCAGTTGTTTTATTCAAAACGTTTATCATTATGTTTTAAATAAAAGGTGGATCACAAGATTTCAGTTGTTTCATCCGAAACATTTATCAATCGGTTCTACAAAATTAAGCACCCTGGTAACTAAACTTTAATGCTTATATAATTTGTACCCTTTGTATAATCATCTTAATAATACACGCAAACCAACGTGTACGCTTCTCAAATAGCATACGTCCGTTAAAAGGCTAGCGCTCTAGCTCGGATGGGGATATCAAGCCCTATGGATCCATATACTACTACTCGCGCCCACCAGTTCTTATAACCGGCAGTTACTAGTTACCAAAGCTAAGGGATTTTCGGTTCAAACTCGGTGTAGAATTTAGTATGTACTTGTATCCATTGCGTTTAAAATAAAGTGCATGTATTCTCAGCCCAAAAATATATTGAGTAAAAGGGATCATATGAAACTCACGCATATAAATCTAGTATTTTCAGTATTTATAAACAGTCGCATGTATTCTCAGCCCAAAAATATATATTGCAAAAGCAATTAAAAAGGGATCAATGAAACTCACGCATATAAATCTAGTATTTTCAGTATTTATAAACAGTCGCATGTATTCTCAGCCCAAAAATATATTGAGTAAAAGGGATCATATGAAACTCACTGTTTAATATTGATATACATTATTGCAGGAAAGCACGTAGACGCATCGGAGATGATAAACATGAGGTTTGATTCACAAAAATACCCCCGAACATTACCCATAACCTCCATGGCAATAACCCATAATTTCCTTAACTCTATCCCGCTTGAAAACATATTTTGAAAGTGACACGCTCATGACCTAGTCGTAGTATTTTAGGTATAATACTAATAATAATAGATTAATATTAATCTTAATAATAATAATAATAATAATAATAATAATAATAATAATAATAATAATAATAATAATAATAATAATAATAATAATAAATAATAAATAATATTACGGAGTATATATATATTTGTGTATGTGTGTGATTTAAATCGAGCGAAAACACTGGAATTTATAGATGTGGCCTGAAATCTGGAGTCATGCGACTCGCATGGAAATGGCCTTCTGGCCATGCGACTCGCATGAGGACCAGGGACAGCTCACATTGTTTTGGCTCCTAGCTTGTCGACATAATATAAAATAAATATAAATATATAAATAATTAATATAATTATTTATATATTATATTTTATTCTTGTGCATAGTAGACTAGATATTTTTGGTCCGTTGCGTTGGGCGTTTCTTCTTGACTCGGGTCCCGGTTCCGGATTTTCGAACGCCCTTTCGTACGCTGAGAAAACCAGTTCTTTTCGTTTCGTGACTCTTACCTTTGTCAAAATATAGTCTTAAATCATCCATAAACTATACCACTGTAGCAAAGTTAGCAATTCACTGTAGCAAATAGTGATTTTCGAAAACACTGTAGCATTTTGGGTACTGTAGCAATTTGAAAATACTGTAGTAAATTAGTGTTTTACTGGTTCATCTTAAACGCTTTGGTTAACTTATCTAAATATCAATCGAATCAATAAACGAATGTTACTATCGTTTACTAAATAACTTGAAATCATATATATTCAAATAGATATATAAACCAATAAGTTTAATGACCGGTAACATGCAATTAAAACTTTGTTACATTTTCAAGATATAGTATATATATGTATCTATTTACATATAATGGTTCGCGAATCGTTGAGAACAACTGAAGGGTATTTGAATAGTTTAAAATTTTTGAGATTCAGTTTTACAGACTTTACTTATCGTGTCGAAATCATTAATCATTTAAGATTAAGTTTAAATTTAGTCGAAATTTCCGGGTCATCACACAAGGTTAGCAAGTGGGTGACACAAAATCACAAGTTTTGAGCTAAAATTTTCAAATCTGAAACCCACCAAACCCACAAAAAGAATTTGCAAACACCGGTGAAGGGTTATCCCGGAAAACTTATCTAGGGTAAAAGCTAGATTTAATTTTCAAAAGATCCAATTTCCTTAATGGATCTAAACTTTTATAGTCATGTGAGACTGTAAACCACATCGTTACTACCATTGTTTATACCGCCGTAATGAAATCACTGATGTACAAAGTGTGAAGAATAAAGAAGTGATTCTAGTATGTTTTTATTCAAGACTACATTGCTTAAGGACAAGTAACGCTCAAGTGTGGAAATATTTGATAATGCTAAAAACGAACATATATTTCATAACATTATCCCTCAAGAAAGACAAGCTTTTAGTTGCAATTGTTCTATTTACAAGTGATATTCGTTTAAATAATAAAAGGTGAAGACAAAAGACAGATTCGACGAATTGAAGATGCAACCGACCAAAAAGCTCAAAAATACAAAGTACAATCAAAGAGGTTCCAATTATTGATGAGAAACGTCTCAAAATCACAAGAGTACAAGAAGCAAAACGCAAAGTACAAGATATTAAATTATACGCAAGGACGTTCGAAAATCCGGAACCGGGACCAGAGTCAACTCTCAACGCTCGACGCAACGGACTAAAAATTACAAGTCAACTATGCACATGAATATAATATAATATATAATTAATTCTTAAAATTAATATATATATATATATATTATATTATATTATAAAAACCGTCGGCAGAAAAAACAAAAGCATGTGAGCCTCCCTAGCTGGCCATGCGATCGCATGGCCTTGAAGAGCAAAGCTCATGCGATCGCATGAGCCCCTTTTTCAGCTCACATGCCTATAAATTTCGAGCTTTGGTGCATCATTTAACACATCTTTTTCTCTTCATTCATCAACGTATATGTATATATATTATATTATAATTTTAATTTTAATTTTAATTTCTAATAATAAGGGTATGTTAGCGAATGTTGTAAGGGTGTAAGTCGAAATTCTGTCCGTGTAACGTTACGCTATTTTTAATCATTGTAAGTTATGTTCAACCTTTTTACATTAATGTCTCGTAGCTAAGTTATTATTATGCTTATTTAAAACGAAGTAATCATGATGTTGGGCTAATTACTAAAATTGGGTAATTGGGCTTTGTACCATAATCGGGGTTTGGACAAAAGAACGACACTTGTGGAAATTAGACTATGGGCTATTAATGGACTTTATATTTGTTTAACTAAATGATAGTTTGTTAATTTTAATATAAAGATTTACAATTGGGAGTACCTATAAATAACCATATACACTCAATCGGACACGATGGCCGGGATATTTATATGTACGAATAATCGTTCATTTAACCGAACACGGGAATGGATTAATAGTCTATGGAATTATTAAAACAGGGGTGAAATTATGTACAAGGACACTTGGAATAATTGATAACAAAGTATTAAAACCTTGGGTTACACGCAGTCGATATCCTGGTGTAATTATTAAACAAAGTATTAAGACCTTGTTACAGTTTAAGTCCCCAATTAGTTGGAATATTTGACTTCGGGTATAAGGATAATTTGACGAGGGCACTCGCACTTTATATTTATGACTGATGGACTGTTATGGAAAAAAACCAGACGGACATATTAAATAATCCAGGACAAAGGACAATTAACCCATGGGCATAAAACTAAAAATCAACACGTCAAACATCATGATTACGGAAGTTTAAATAAGCATAATTCCTTTATTTTCATATTTAATTGCACTTCTAATTATTGCATTTTTATTTATTGTCATTGTATTTAATTGCACTTTTAATTTTCGCACTTTTTAATTATCGCAATTTTATTTCATCGCACTTTTATTAATTTCATTATCGTTATTTACTTTACGCTTTAAATTAAGTCTTTTATTTATTTAATATTTTACATTAGGTTTTAACTGCGACTAAAGTTTCAAAAATCGACAAACCGGTCATTAAACGGTAAAAACCCCCTTTTATAATAATAATATCACTTATATATATTTGTATTTTTAGAAATTAAAACTAATATAGCGTTAAGCTTTGTTTAAAAGATTTCCCCGTGGAACGAACCGGACTTACTAAAAGCTACACTACTGTACGATTAGGTACACTGCCTATAAGTGTTGTAGCAAGGTTTAGGTGTATCCATTCTATAAATAAATAAATATCTTGTGTAAAATTGTATCATATTTAATAGTATTTCCTAGTAAAATATAAGCTATTTCATATACACCTTGCATAACATCAATTAACACCTAGTTTTATCGTTCATAAATATGTATAAACATGATTTTGAATTCATTTAGTTGAAATTTTTTCAAATTTTCACAAAATTTGGCAATTAAACTAAGTGTAAACCCGAAAGAATTTATAACCCTTCCCCACACTTGAGATCATGCAATGCCCTCATTTGCATGAAATCAGACTATAATTATAAATTCATGAGGGTGATTAGTGTAGGAAAGTGATTAAAAATACCGAGTTTGCAAACATATTATTTTATATCACATTTGATATTTTGCGCCTTGTCGTTAAAATTAGTAGCTTTTGCTGAACTTTAATGTCAGTCTTTGAAAATGCGTTGTTTTACCCTGTTTTGTACATAAGATAAACTACAAACATATATATATATATATATATATATATATATATATATATATATATATATATATATATATATATATATATATATATATATATATATATATATATATATATATATATATATATATATATATATATATATTATAAAACCTTTATTTATTAAAACAATTTAAATGAATAATTTTTTAAAATTTTGTTTCCTTTTACTTTAGGTAGTTTCGGTATGTTTACCTAGTCCGTCCCTCGATAAAATTTAAAATTTGTCGTTTTTAAAGCGATTGTTTTAAAAGTAAAGATTTTTTTGTTTTTTAATTTTTTTTTTGTATACTTTAGATCAATAAAATTAAAAATAATGATAACAAAATTTTTCGCCCCGCCCTCGGTTAAAGCAATTTCGGTTCCATGACCTAGTCTTCAACTTACGATGAATTTTAGAAATCATTTTTTTTTAAACTTAATGAAATAAAGTAAATTTTGTTTTTAAATTCACACAAAACTTAAATTTAAAAAATGCGTACAAAACCTACAAAACAAAAATTCAGAATGGGGGGAGAAAACTAGTTTTTTAGTGTCTGCTAGTGGAAAAAACCAATCAGATTCCATTCTCAGAACTACACAAGAACAGAACAACTAACTCTAGACAACGTTTTCTTTTTAGAACATTTGAATCTCCCGACACTTAGGTAACTGTGGTGTCGAATTTGTGATTAACTTCATCGTCAATTTCTTTTGGACCATAATCAACTTGCATATCTGTGACTTTTGCTTTTAGCCATTGGTCGGATTCCTGTGTAACTTCCACAAATTCAACTAGTTTCGCCTTTTCTTTAGGCGATAGATTGGATACTAACCGGTTACATAACTTAAAGTTCCCCTTGGTTCTAGCATCGCGAATCCGTTTAATAAGTTTCTTCATTGAACTATTAATAACGGGATCTTTTAATTTTGTATCAACAACGGTGTTCTTTGTTATCAGGTCATCATTAAGTGTTACTTCATCTTCCCTACACTTAGGCGTTTTATTATTGTTAAGCACTACTGTTGGAGTTGGTAAAACAACATGGTTCTTACCAATCGTTTTTGTTGGTTCAACGGTTTTGGTTGGTGGAGATTTAGACTTTCGAATCACAAAGGTGACCGATTTGTCACCATCACTAAGTGTCATTCTACCTTCTATTACATCAAATAATGCCCCGGTGGACGCTAAGAATGGTCGACCTAAAATTAGAGGAATGTTTGAGTCCTCTTCTATATCAATGACAATAAATTCGACTAAAAAGGTTAAATTACCCACTTGAATGGGTAGGTTGTCACAATTCCAACTGGGTGCCTAATGGTTTGATCAAAGAGTCGAACACTCATCTTTGTTGGACTTAACTCACCTACTCCTAATCTATTATATAATGAAAGAGGCATAACACTCACACTCGCACCTAAATCTGCTAGTGCATCATACATGACACAATCACTAAGTAGACAAGGAATAATAAATTCACCCGGATCACCCACCCTGGGTGGAGGTTTTGGTGGAACTGTCTTTACCGGGTTTACTTTTACGGTTTTTGTTTCTTGTACTTTCTTATTCTTCTTCTTCTTTCCAGAGGTATCACAAACTTTATTACCTATAGAACTAAGGAGCTCAAAACCTATTCGTTAAGGAGAAATGTTTCCCTACAATTATGTATAGATCATTGGAACTAAGTAACTTTCAGTTAAAAACCGATACCCTCTTCCTCGTATCCATGACCTCATGATTATTTACATGAATCTCGCGTATATTCCAAACCAACCTCTGTTCTGATTATCATCAATTGAGGGATCAGGGAGAAGATGTCTCCTAACCCGCTTTTAAAACTCGCTACGATAGTTGTAAATTTCTTTTAGTACCGTTCGATTATCTAGGCCTCCGCCCGTATTCATAGGCCTCCTGAACCGCGTTTGTAAACTTATCTAGACAAAAATCGTTACCATACTTATAATTGATGTTCTAAACCTATTCAAGTAAAGAAGAAAACAAACAACGTCTCTATCTTACGCTCGAACTCTTGAGAAAAGAGTAACTCTATACCGAATTCTCCAAGTGAGAATTTTGGATAAACGAAGTCAAATTTCTAGACCATGTTGTTAGTGGTCAAGGCATTACAACACATCTTACAATTGGAACCACACGTAATCAGGAAACCCTCACGACTCTGAATTATACTCGTAAAATCTTAGATCTCACCGAT
Source organism: Rutidosis leptorrhynchoides (assembly GCF_046630445.1). Classification (NCBI taxonomy): domain Eukaryota; kingdom Viridiplantae; phylum Streptophyta; class Magnoliopsida; order Asterales; family Asteraceae; genus Rutidosis; species Rutidosis leptorrhynchoides. Next base: position 281,885,317 of record NC_092336.1, read on the forward strand.
TATTACCGCAGATTCATTTTCGACTTTTTCTCGTGTTACTCGTCCTTTAACCCCGTTAACTCCCCCAGGAAAGGACTAAACCTCTCCGTGTCCGAACTTTTAACGCGATTATTCACACCAACCTTACTAGCTAAATTCATGTAACATAATGAAATTCAAATATGGAAATATTTCTACTTGAATGCCCGAAGGGCATACTCTCTCGACTCGAAATCAAGGAAACTGAAATTCGTTATTTTTGCATGAACGATTGGAATACTTAATTATGGATCCGATCAATCTTCTCATCACCACGTACCACGTTACATAACACTGTTATTTCACTATGACCGTCTGATATTACTGGGACCCAAGATAACACACAATCCAAGGATACTTCCTTTCTCTTTGACTTATCGTCCTCATGCTCCTGATACGGACAACTACTACTTGACCCCGAACTATACAACTACATGTTCTATCTCGTTTTCCCACCAGTTCTCAACATTTGACCACTAGATGCGCGATATGGCTACCTCAGGATGTGAGCTCATCCTATTCTAAGTTCTCATTCCACTCCTGTCCTTTCGCTTGTACTTTTGTATAAGGAAACCTTTTATATACTTTCTCAATGGAGAGAGAGACTCATCATGTATTACTAGTATTCACCACGAGGGTGAATAGCCCTGGAAAACGTTCTCTGTAGCTGGTAAGGAACTTGTTCCAATGAACGTTTTCAAACCCTAACTAGCTTGTTCAAACACATCTTAATTCTAATCCAATACGGTGTACCATTCTCGATTATCTCGGATCACAATACTCGTTTCACTTCTAGTGTTACAAGAAGCCTTAGAGACACGTTTAAACATGAGTACCACATATCATCCACAACCAACGGACCAAACAAACGTACGTTTCACATCTTGGAAAGACATGTTACAAACTTATATTGTTGCCTTTAGTTGTCTCCTCTCACACAGCAGTTACCATTCGTGTATTAATGCCGCACTTCCGAAAGCATGTGGCAAGCAAATCACCGGATCCGAACTCATTCAAGAAATAACAGTTGAGATCGTACAAGTCCGAGAAGGACTCGAGACGACCCGTAGTCGCCAAAAGGGCTATACCGATATTCGACGTAAACCTCTCGAATCCCAAGTCAGTAACCGTGTAATATTGAGAACTCGCACCTTGGGAAGGTGTAATCCATTTCGGGAATCAGGGAAAGTTAAAACCGCAATATATTAATCATTTTGAAACCTTGGGGCGTATTGGAACCGCTCCTACCGTTTAGAACTTTCGACTCAATTAAGTTTCCGTTTACCCTACGTTCTATGCAACAAACTTAGAGACGTGTCCTACGGAACAGGAACGTGCTACTCTCCTAGATAAACTTACTATTGATGGAAAACTCCGCTTCATGGGAAACTGGTTGAAATTGTGGATCGTAAAACCAAGTCTTAATACAAACTGAGATCTCGACTGTCAAAATTTGTGGGAATGCCCAAGGACGTATCTTCACTTATTCATAGCATTGACAACACCAGGTCCCGAGTAAGATACAACGACTATTGCTTCCAACTAAATTTCGGGACGAAATTTCTTTTAAGGTGTGGGTAATGTAAAATCCCCCATTTTTCCGTTAAATTATTTTAACGCCCGTCTTTTTATTTTAATAATATCCTCAGTATCTCGATTCGTATCCTCCATTAGCTTACATTCTTAAAATATTTTCGTCATTTGGATTATAACATCTCTCGTTCTCTCGTGTAATTTAAAAATATTCGTTCGGTTAATTCCCGCACCCGATTACAAACTTGAGGGACTAAACTTGCCAAAGTGTCAAAGATTTGACTAGGTCAAAGGAGTCAAACACCACCTCCTCCATTCATTATTTTCATTTTCATTTTCATTTTCTTCTCATACTTTCACATTTTCTCTAAATTCTCCAAACAAAGAATTCATCATCCATTCATGATCTGGCAAGTGTTTCACAAAACAAATTACATATTTGAAATCCTCCCTTCATCTTCTTCGACTTGATACCAATTTCATCTCATTTGGGTAACTTTCTAAAATCACTAGATTTTGTGTTCTTGATGTTTTTGAATTATAAAAGTGTTAATTAGTGTCTATGGCTCGTGTATAACATGAATATATGTTTTGTTTGTTCGATTTATTGATTTGAGTAACTAGTTTGAACACTTGAAAATGGGTTTGCTTAATCTTTGATTTTGGAAGATTAAATATTGTTAAATTGTTAAAGTTCATGTTTTAATTGTGTTACTAGTATCACTAGCTTCGTTATGATGCGTAGGTTGATTAAGAAAACTTCAAATACATGATTTGTGATTTTTGTGAATTTTGATTAGGGTTTGATGAACTTGAAATGAACTTTTTATACTTTGGATGCCATGAAATGTTGTTAGTAAGTGTTTAGTTGTATTGCATGAGTAATTACCTTCGACACGGCATATCACATGTGTGGATTGGATTCCCGAATCATGTAATGCATTTCAAGAACTTGAAACTTTGAAAATGGACCTTGAATGACCACTTGGCGAGAAATCGATTATTGTAAATGATGTTTTCGCTTGATGAAAAGTAGTTAGTTGTGTTCCTTGTCAAAATACCTTTCCGATGATATAAGATACATGTTTTGGTTGTTTGCGGGTCATAAATGGTGATTGTTTGAAGTTAGGTTCGTGCATAAAACTTAAAAACTGCCAGATTTCTCTGCACAGGTAATGGCGCGGCGCGCCATATACCCGCGCGGCGCGCCAATGTAGGCTTTCCAACTTTGTCCATTTTTGGAAAATGTTTGCTATGCTACGCACCTCCGATTCACATGAGACTTGTTCTAACATGCTTATACATGAATAAAAACCTCAGAAAAATAGTTCGGGACCCGACCCGAACGTGTTGACTTTTTCGTTGACTTTGACCGACCAAAGTTTGACTTTTTGTCAAACTTAACCAAATAATTATGCAATCTTTCTAACATGATTCTTTACTTGTATCTTGCATGAAACTTGACAATTTGATTCACATGCTATATAATCGAGTCGTAACGAGCCATAGGACTAATTGAACATCTTTGACCGATCGTGTTTACCGTTATTGATACAACCCTATTTGTTTAGGTCAAGACTAGCTTTGTCTTTGCACGCGTTTACTTGTTGAAGTACTTTATTACTCTTGCACTCAAGGTGAGATCATAGTCCCACTTTTACTCTTTTGAACTTATATCTGGGATGAGAAAACATAAACGTTTCTTCTTAACTAAGCGAACACAAGTACAGGAAAACAAACATTCTACATACGAGTTTAGAACGAAAGCCTCAATTCGATTATCATTAGTTACACTTGCAAGGTGTAAGTGTAGGCGTGAACTTATGTTGTATGGCCATATGGGTTTGACAAACCCTCATCTTGGACGGTTCGCTACCGTCTACGGATGAAATATATTTTCGAGAAACAGTGTTGTTCTAGCACTATTAATGGGGTATCAACGGATGGAACGTTAAGCCTTGATAATTGGGTGCTCGTGAATATTAACTTTTAGAATGTATTACTATTATTTCAACTTTGCAAATCTTGTGGTTCGGCTTACTTTACTTACTCAATTACTTACTTAAACCTATGATTTCACCAACGTTTTCGTTGACAGATTTCTATGTTTTTCTCAGGTCTTTGAACGATATGTGAAACATGCTTCCGCTCATTATTTGATATTTGCATTAGATGTCGAGTATATATGCACTACATGGAGCGTCTTTTGACTTTCTTTAAACTGTGTCGCATAGTATTCACTTGTACTTATAACTTTGTAACGTAACTTTGGATGAACAATTCTTGTAAACTTTGAAACAAATCTTAACTTTTGAAATGAATGCGACATACTTGTGGTCAAACGTTATTTTTAAAGACCTACGACCACGTAACGGGACCTAAGTAGTCGACGCCGTCAATGACGATTTGTAGGGGTCGCTACACCCTCCGCATTTACTCCCCCTGCAGGTTTAGGTACTGCTAGTTGTATGGGTGTTACGGACGGTTTGGAAAAAAATGTTTGACAAGACCCAACTCTAATGTTTTTTTAATTCGTTTTAAAACTGGCTGTTACCAGAGTTAGTTACTGATGTCATATAACATTGTTTTGTGTAATAATGGATTGTAATAATTATGGATTAACTTTAAACTGTGCCATTTTGTAAATATTAATTTGGATACTTTTGATAATTGTTGTCTTCCACTATGTTTTAAAAAAAAAAAAAAATTGCTGGTGTTACATAGTAGGAGTAACTTTGGGTCTTAAAGGACGCAATGTAGTGCTGGAGAGCAAGTATGGTTCTCCTCAAATCGTAAATGACGGTGTGACCGTAGCTAACTAAGTAAATTATTAGTTATTGTAAATTATTATTAACTATATTCTCTTAAGGGGTTGATCCATACACCACTTCAAATTTTCCATACACCACCAAATTAATTATTTAGACATTTTTACCCTTTCTTTTACACTATCAAATTTGTCATACACCACCAAATGAAGGGTATAAATGTCCAAATAATTTATTTGGTGGTGTATGGCAAATTTGAGGTGGTGTACGAATCAATTCCCATTTTGTTACTGACAGTGAAAATGACCGTTGAGTTTGAAAACTTTAAGGTAATGATAACCTTATTTCTATAAAATATGTAATTTTCTGTCTTATTGTTCTAGTTTTATTTTCTGATTTTATGTTGGTGGGACTAGTTGCTTTTGACTGATAAGAAGATTACCAATGCAAAAGACTTATTTGGTGTTTTGAAAGATTATATAAAGGGAGGATACCCTATATTAATTATATCAGACGACGTTAAACGGGGCGCTCTTTCTACTCTTGTACTGAACAAGCTACGAGGTTCACTCAAAATTGCTGCTCTTAAAGTACCTGGATTTGGCGATCGCAAAATTCAATATCTTGATGATATAGAAATTCTTACTAAAGGCAAGTGTTTCTTATGGTATGATGTGCCAATTTGTCTCAATTACTTATTATGGGTCGATTCTGGATGTTATTGGTGACTCAAATGGGTTAAAGAGAACGGGTCAAACCAGTCGATAGTCACCGGAAGTGTGTTCGTCTAAGAGAGCTGCGTTCCTTTAACTCCAACCTGTTTGTTACATGAAGTTCATTTTTTAGATATATAGCATTAATTTAGATAATAATAACGATTTTAATCAACTAACTAATATAGAGTTAGATGTATATTATGTTATTCATCTGAGTGTCATACCTGTTAAAGTGGGTGTTTCATATTCTGATTCAATTTTGCAGTACATCATACAAAGGCATATATAGCCAAAGCCTAAGGGATACAAAAGGGCTAGGCCCAAGCAACATAATAAATGAGCTAACAATCATATCGGCTAACATCCCCCCGCAGTTGAAGCGGGAGTATTGCGGACGCTCAAACTGGATCTGAACTCATCAAACAATACATACGGGAGACCTTTGGTGAAGATGTCAGCAAACTGATATCTGGATGGCACGTGAAGAACCCGTACCTGCCCCTAAGCAACAAGATCGCGAACAAAGTGAATGTCGATCTCAATGTGCTTGGTCCGCTGATGCTGAACTGGGTTAGTAGATAGGTAGAACGAGCTGACGTTATCACAGTATACCAAAGTAGCGGAGGTGAGAGGACAATAAAGCTCGCGGGAAGATTACGGATCCAGCAAGTCTCTACAACGGCATTGGCAACCCCACGGTACTCCGCTTCGGCACTAGAGCGAGAGGGCGTGAGTTGCCACTTTGACGACCATGATAGAAGGTTGTTACCGAGGAAAACACAATAGCCAGAGGTAGAGCGTCTGGTAGTTGGGCAGCCGGCCCAATCAGCGTCAGAGTATGCAACCAAAGTAGTGGGTGATGATGCATATAACTGTAAACCGAGATCACTAGTACCCTTTATATAACGAATGATCCGTCTGAGGGCATGCATGTGCTGTTCTCGAGGATCATGCATGAAGAGGCATATCTGCTGAACAGTGTATGTGATATCTGGGCGAGTGAATGTAAGGTACTGTAATGCGCCTGCAAGGCTCCGATAGAGAGTCGGGTCCTTCACAGGAGGTCCGTGACTAGTAAGCTTGGCACCCGGTTCAACCGGGGTCCTGCAAGGATGACAAGTGGGCATTCCGGCCCGCTCAATAACCTCGGTAGCATATTGCCTCTGAGAGAGGAACATGCCAGATGCGTTGCGGGTGGCGTGAATCCCAAGAAAGTAGTTCAAGGTACCCAAATCAGTCATAGCAAATTCCTTATGTAAGGAAGAAATAATCCGCTGAAGTAAACCTGTAGAAGAAGCAGTCAACACAATATTATCAACATACAAAAGCAGGTAGGCTGTGTCGGATCCCTGGCGATAAATAAAAAGGGATGTATCACAGCGGCTTTGGTGAAAACCAATCATCTGGGCATATCCTGCAAAACGCTGAAACCAGGCGTGAGGGGCCTGTTTAAGGCCATATAAGGATTTCTGCAATAAGCAGACATGATCCGTGTAACGACCCGACTTTTTCGACTTGCTTTTGTGCCTTGTGTTTTAGCAAAACTGCGTATTTGTGCGTACTGTGCTACTTTACACTCTGGAACCTTTATATACATGGTTTACTTTCATTTATATGTTAAACGTGCCTTAGAGTACGTAGGATACAAAACTTGATCACCAGATGCTTTATGACCGTTAGTGTCACTTGACGTTTCGAATAAACCGCGAACTGCGCACACGTTTAACTTTTTTCGTAATCGGAGTATTATGACTACGAAATATTAATTATTATTTTATAATAATAATTACTTGGGTTTTTGGATGCTTAATTATGCGTAGTAATTTAATTATGCTTACTAGTTAGTCTTGTTGGACTTTCTACTTTGTTGGATTTAAGCCCACCCTACTCTAGCTAGTAGCCCATTTATTTAGCCCACTTATTAATTACTAGTGACCCAATATTAAGTAAGACAAATGCCCATTTATTAGAGGGAACATACTAGCATTTATGTCAAGTATTATCCTTAATGTTACATGGGATCCCAACATAAGCACCAACTTTAGGCAACCATTAACCAAAGAGTAACTTTTTGTCCCCCTTTGTCCCCCCTAAAAATCACGGCCATGAGGCCTCCCTCCCACCCTCATTTGCCTATAAATACTAAGCCATTCCATCCATTTAATACTTGCTCTCATTTGTATTTTCACACACACTTACTCTCTTATTTCCTTTCTAGTCTTTCTCACTCTAAAACTTGTAAGTTTTTAATTTTTCTTCTTCTTCTTCTCCTTTCCTTTTCGTGTTCATCATCATCCATGGAGGATCAAGCTTTTAAGCTTTGATCTTGATTACATCTTGTAGATTCAAGCATGAATCCTTCAAGAACATGGAAGATTCAAGCTTTCTAGCTATGAATCTTCACCAACTTTGTAGATCTAAAACTTTTTAACTTTAATCTTGTTATTTTGTTATAAACATTCAAACTTGTGTTTGTAATCTTCATGTAACTTAAAGATCTAAGCTTTATGCTTCAAGATCTTCAAGAACAACTAAGATACAAGCTTTCTAGCTTGGATCTTCATATCTTTTGTTGGATCTAACTTTTCTAACTTATGATCTCATTATTTTGTTATAAAGATCAAAACTTGTGTGAAAGGGATTCAAGCTCTCTAGCTTAGGGTTCCATCACCTCATTTGACTTAGATTATGTTCATACTTGTTTGATTGATGTAAAGTTTGTAGCTTTAGTTGTAAATGTAACTTGTAATTGTGTTAAGACTAAGGATATGATGTAACCTTGGTTCATCATCCATTTAAGACTCTTAAATGAGTTGTGTTATTACTTGGTCTGAACATATTGTGTGTTGATGGTAGAATCTTGGTCAAGGTGATGCTAATCCATCAACGAGTTGTACACTTGAAGCTACAAGCATCAAGGATGAGAACTGTGATGAGCATCAAGTACTAAGAACCCCACCAGAGCACCTTACCTACTGTTTTTCATATCTGATCAGACCACCCGTGTAGTGACCCGAACTTTTCCATGTTTATATATATTAAATGAAATTGATATTTACATGATTAAGTGTTTCCAACATGTTAAGCAATCAAACTTGTTAAGACTTGATTAATTGAAATAGGTTTCATATAGACAATTGACCACCCAAGTTGACCGGTGATTCACAAACGTTAAAACTTGTAAAAACTATATGATGATATATATATGATTATATATATAGTTAACATGATATTATGATAAGTAATTATATCATTAGGTATTTTAACAATGAGTTATATACATAAAATTGAGTTTAATGAATTAAGAAACTCAAAACGGTATATATAACGATTATCGTTATAACAACGTCTTACTAAATACATATGAATCATATTAAGATATTGATACACTATGTTTAATCATGATAAATGATAAGTAAACATTTCATTAAGTGTATTGACAATGAACTACATACGTAAAAACAAGACTACTAACTTAATGATTTCGAAACGAGACATATATGTAACGATTATCGTTGTAACAACATTTAACTGTATATATATTGAAATGTCCCGTTCTTATTGATTAAAAACGTTCCATATTAATTGATTTCGTTGCGAGGTTTTGACCTCTATATGAGACGTTTTTCAAAGACTGCATTCATTTTTAAAACAAACCATAACCTTTATTTCATAAATAAAGGTTTAAAAAGCTTTACGTAGATTATCAAATAATGATAATCTAAAATATCCTGTTTACACACGACCATTACATAATGGTTTACAATACAAATATGTTACATCGAAATCAGTTTCTTGAATGCAGTTTTTACACAATATCATACATACATGGACTCCAAATCTTGTCCTTATTTTAGTATGCAACAGCGGAAGCTCTTAGTATTCACCTGAGAATAAACATGCTTTAAACGTCAACAAAAATGTTGGTGAGTTATAGGTTTAACCTATATATATCAAATCATAACAATAGACCACAAGATTTCATATTTCAATACACATCCCATACATAGAGATAAAAATCATTCATATGGTGAACACCTGGTAACCGACATTAACAAGATGCATATATAAGAATATCCCCATCATTCCGGGACACCCTTCGGATATGATATAAATTTCGAAGTACTACAGCATCCGGTACATTGGATGGGGTTTGTTAGGCCCAATAGATCTATCTTTAGGATTCGCGTCAATTAGGGTTTCTGTTCCCTAATTCTTAGATTACCAGACTTAATAAAAAGGGGCATATTCAATTTCGATAATTCAACCATAGAATGTAGTTTCACTTACTTGTGTCTATTTTGTAAATCATTTATAAAACCTGCATGTATTCTCATCCCAAAAATATTAGATTTTAAAAGTGAGACTATAACTCACTTTCACAGATTTTTACTTCGTCGGGAAGTAAGACTTGGCCACTGGTTGATTCACGAACCTATAACAATATATACATATACATCAAAGTATGTTCAAAATATATTTACAACACTTTTAATATATTTTGATGTTTTAAGTTTATTAAGTCAGCTGTCCTCGTTAGTAACCTACAACTAGTTGTTCACAGTTAGATGTACAGAAATAAATCGATAAATATTATCTTGAATCAATCCACGACCCAGTGTATACGTATCTCAGTATTGATCACAACTCAAACTATATATATTTTGGAATCAACCTCAACCCTGTATAGCTAACTCCAACATTCACATATAGAGTGTCTATGGTTGTTCCAAAATATATATAGATGTGTCGACATGATAGGTCAAAACATTGTATACGTGTCTATGGTATCTCAATATTACATAATATACAATACAAGTTGATTAAGTTATGGTTGGAATAGATTTGTTACCAATTTTCACGTAGCTAAAATGAGGAAAATTATCCAATCTTGTTTTACCCATAACTTCTTCATTTTAAATCCGTTTTGAGTGAATCAAATTGCTATGGTTTCATATTGAACTCTATTTTATGAACATAAACAGAAAAAGTATAGGTTTATAGTTGGAAAAATAAGTTACAAGTCATTTTTGTAAAGGTAGTCATTTCAGTCGAAAGAACGACGTCTAGATGACCATTTTAGAAAACATAATTCCACTTTGAGTTTAACCATAATTTTTGGATATAGTTTCATGTTCATAATAAAAATCATTTTCCCAGAATAACAACTTTTAAATCAAAGTTTATCATAGTTTTTAATTAACTAACCCAAAACAGCCCGCGGTGTTACTACGACGGCGTAAATCCGGTTTTACGGTATTTTTTTGTGTTTCCAGGTTTTAAATCATTAAGTTAGCATATCATATAGATATAGAACATGTGTTTAGTTGATTTTAAAAGTTAAGTTAGAAGGATTAACTTTTATTTGCGAACTAGTTTAGAATTAACTAAACTATGTTCTAGTGATTACAAGTTTAAACCTTCGAATAAGATAACTTTATATGTATGAATAGAATGATGTTATGAACATCATTACTACCTTAAGTTCCTTGGATAAACCTACTGGAAATGAGAAAAATAGATCTAGCTTCAAAGGATCCTTGGATGGCTTGAAAGTTCTTGAAGCAGAATCATGACACAAAAACAATTTCAAGTAAGATTTCCACTCGAAATAAGATTGTTATAGTTATAGAAATTGAATTAAAGTTTGAATATGATTATTACCTTGTATTATAAAGATAACCTACTGTAAGTAACAAAGGTTTCTTGATCTTGGATGATTACTTGGAATGGATTTAGAAAACTTGGAAGTAAACTTGCAATCTTGGAAGTATTCTTGATTTTATGAAACTAGAACTTTTGGAATTTGTGAAGAACACTTAGAACTTGAAGATAGAACTTGAGAGAGATCAAAAAGATGAAGAAAATTGAAGAATGAAAGTGTTTGTAGGTGTTTTTGGTCGTTGGTGTATGGATTAGATATAAAGGATATGTAATTTTGTTTTCATGTAAATAAGTCATGAATGATTACTCATATTTTTGTAATTTTATGAGATATTTTATGCTAGTTTCCAAATGATGGTTCCTACATGTGTTAGGTGACTCACATGGGCTGCTAAGAGCTGATCATTGGAGTGTATATACCAATAGTACATATATCTAAAAGCTGTGTATTGTACGAGTACGAATACGGGTGCATACGAGTAGAATTGTTGATGAAACTGAACGAGGATGTAATTGTAAGCATTTTTGTTAAGTAGAAGTATTTTGATAAGTGTCTTGAAGTCTTTCAAAAGTGTATGAATACATATTAAAACACTACATATATATACATTTTAACTGAGTCGTTAAGTCATCGTTAGTCGTTACATGTAAATGTTGTTTTGAAACCTTTAGGTTAACGATCTTGTTGAATGTTGTTAACCCATTATTTATTATAACAAATGAGATGTTAAATTGTTATATTATCATGATATTATGATATATAATATATCTTAGTATGATATATATACAGTTAAATGTCGTTACAACGATAATCGTTACATATATGTCTCGTTTCGAAATCATTAAGTTAGTAGTCTTATTTTTACATATGTATTTCATTGTTAATACACTTAATAATATATTTAATTATCATTTAACATAATTAACCAAGTGTATCAATATCTTAATATGATTCATATGTATCTAGTAAGACATTGTTATAACGATAATCGTTATATATATATCATTTTCGAGTTTCTTAAATTAATAGTCTCATTTTTATGTATATAACTCATTGTTAAAATACCTAATGAGATACATACTTATAATAAAATCATGTTAACTATATATATAACCATATATATGTCATCGTATAGTTTTTACAAGTTTTAACGTTCGTGAATCACCGGTCAACTTGGGTGGTCAATTGTCTATATGAAACCTATTTCAATAAATCAAGTCTTAACAAGTTTGATTGCTTAACATGTTGGAAACACTTAATCATGTAAATAAAAATTTCATTTAATATATATATATAAACATGGAAAAGTTCGGGTCACTACAGTACCTACCCGTTAAATAAATTTCGTCCCGAAATTTTAAGCAGTTGGAGGTGTTGACGTATCTTCTGGAAATAAATGCGGGTATTTCTTCTTCATCTGATCTTCACGCTCCTAGGTGAACTCGGGTCCTCTACGAGCATTCCATCGAACCTTAACAATCGGTATCTTGTTTTGTTTAAGTCTCTTAACCTTACGATCCATTATTTTGACGGGTTCTTCAATGAATTGAAGTTTTTCATTGATTTGGATTTCGTCCAACGGAATAGTGAGATCTTCTTTAGCAAAACATTTCTTCAAATTTGAGACGTGGAAAGTGTTATGTACAGTCGCGAGTTGTTGAGGTAGCTCCAGTTGGTAAGCTACTGGTCCGACATAATCTTGAATGGTCTAATGTACCTTGGATTTAGTTTCCCCCATTTACCAAATCGAACAACGCCTTTCCAAGGTGAAACCTTAAGCATGACCATTTCTCCAATTTCAAACTCTATATCTTTTCTTTTACTGTCCGCGTAGCTCTTTTGTCGACTCTGGGCGGTTTTCAATCTTTGTTGAATTTGAATGATTTTCTCGGTAGTTTCTTGTATTATCTCCCGACCCGTAATCTGTCTATCCCCCACTTCACTCCAACAAATTGGAAACCTGCACTTTCTACCATAAAGTGCTTCAAACGGCGCCATATCAATGCTTGAATGGTAGCTGTTGTTGTAGGAAAATTCTGCTAACGGTAGATGTCGATCCCAACTGTTTCCGAAATCAATAACACAAGCTCGTAGCATGTCTTCAAGCGTTTGTATCGTCCTTTCGCTCTGCCCATCAGTTTGTGGATGATAGGCAGTACTCATGTCTTGACGAGTTCCCAATGCTTGCTGTAATGTCTGCCAGAATCTTGAAATAAATCTGCCATCCCTATCAGAGATAATAGAGATTGGTATTCCATGTCTGGAGACGACTTCCTTCAAATAAAGTCGTGCTAACTTCTCCATCTTGTCATCTTCTCTTATTGGCAGGAAGTGTGCTGACTTGGTGAGACGATCAACTATTACCCAAATAGTATCATAACCACTTGCAGTCCTTGGCAATTTAGTAATGAAATCCATGGTAATGTTTTCCCATTTCCATTCCGGGATTTTAGGTTGTTGTAGTAGACCTGATGGTTTCTGATGTTCAGCTTTGACCTTCGAACATGTCAAACATTCTCCTACATATTTAGCAATATCGGCTTTCATACCTGGCCACCAAAAATGTTTCTTAAGATCCTTGTACATTTTCCCCGTTCCAGGATGTATTGAGTATCTGGTTTTATGAGCTTCTCTAAGTACCATTTCTCTCATATCTCTAAATTTTGGTACCCAAATTCTTTCAGCCCTATACCGGGTTCCGTCTTCCCGAATATTAAGATGCTTCTCCGATCCTTTGGATATTTCATCCTTTAAATTTCCCTCTTTTAAAACTCCTTGTTGCGCCTCCTTTATTTGAGTAGTAAGGTTAGTGTGAATCATTATATTCATAAATTTTACTCGAATGGGTTCTCTGTCCTTTCTGCTCAAGGCGTCGGCTACCACATTTGCCTTCCCCGGGTGGTAACGAATCTCAAAGTCATAATCATTCAACAATTCAATCCACCTACGCTGCCTCATATTCAGTTGTTTCTGATTAAATATGTGTTGAAGACTTTTGTGGTTAGTATATATAATACTTTTGACCCCATATAAGTAGTGCCTTCAAGTCTTTAATGCAAAAACAACCGCGCCTAATTCCAAATCATGCATCATATAATTTTGCTCGTGAATCTTCAATTGTCTAGATGCATAAGCAATCACCTTCGTCCGTTGCATTAATACACAACTGAGACCTTGCTTTGATGCGTCACAATAAATCACAAAATCATCATTCCCTTCAGGCAATGACAATATAGGTGCTGTAGTTAGCTTTTTCTTCAATAATTGAAACGCCTTCTCTTGTTCATCCTTCCATTCAAATTTCTTCCCTTTATGCGTTAATGCAGTCAAGGGTTTTGCTATTTTGGAGAAATCTTGGATGAATCTTCTGTAGTAACCAGCCAATCCTAAAAATTAACGTATATGCTTTGGAGTTTTTGGGGTTTCCCACTTTTCAACGGTTTCAATCTTTGTTGGGTCCACCTGGATACCTTCTTTGTTCACTATGTGACCGAGGAATTGAACTTCTTCTAACCAAAATGCACACTTTGAAAACTTAGCGTACAATTCTTCCTTCCTCAATACTTCTAACACCTTTCTCAAATGTTCACCGTGTTCTTGGTCATTCTTTGAGTAAATAAGTATGTCATCGATGAAAACAATGACAAACTTGTCAAGATATGGCCCACACACTTGGTTCATAAGGTCCATGAACACAGCTGGTGCATTAGTCAATCCAAACGGCATAACCATAAACTCGTAATGACCATAACGCGTCCTAAAAGCAGTTTTTGGAATATCATCCTCCTTTACTCGCATTTGATGATATCCAGAACGTAAATCGATCTTCGAATAAACCGACGAGCCTTGTAGTTGATCAAATAAGTCGTCAATTCTTGGCAGTGAATAACGGTTTTTGATGGTAAGTTTGTTCAACTCTCTGTAGTCAATACACAACCTAAATGTACCATCCTTCTTCTTGACAAACAAAATAGGAGCTCCCCATAGTGATGTGCTTGGTCGAATGAAACCACGTTCTAATAGTTCTTGCAGTTGGCTTTGCAGTTCTTTCATCTCGTTGGGTGCGAGTGTATAAGGAGCACGAGCTATTGGTGCAGCTCCTGGTACAAGATCTATTTGAAATTCAATAGATCGATGTGGAGGTAGTCCCGGTAATTCTTTCGGAAATACATCGGGAATTCTTTTGCGACGGGAACATTGATGCTCTTTTCTTCAGTTTGTACTTTCTCGACGTGTGCTAGAATAGCATAGCAACCTTTTCTTATTAGTTTTTGTGCCTTCAAATTACTAATAAGATGTAGCTTCATGTTGCCCTTTTCTCCGTACTCCATTAAGGGTTCTCCTTCTTCTCGTACAATGCGAATTGCATTTTTATAACATACGATCTCTGCTTTCACCTTCTTCAGCCAGTCCATGCCAACTATTACATCAAAACTCCCTAACTCTACTGGTATCAAATCAATCTTAAATATTTCGCTACCCAGTTTAATTTCTCGATTCCGGCATATATTATCTGCTGAAATTAATTTACCGTTTGCTAATTCGAGTAAAAATTTACTATCCAACGCCGTCAATGGACAACTTAATTTAGCACAAACATCTTTACTCATATAGCTTCTATCCGTACCCGAATCAAATAAAACGTAAGCAGATTTATTGTCAATAAGAAACGTACCCGTAACAAGCTCCGGGTCTTCCTGTGCCTCTGCCGCATTAATATTGAAAACTCTTCCGCGGCCTTGTCCATTCGTGTTTTCCTGGTTCGGGAAATTTCTAATAATGTGGCCCGGTTTTCCACATTTATAACAAACTACATTGGCATAACTTGCTCCGACACTACTTGCTCTGCCATTACTCGTTCCGACACCATTTGTTCCTTTCGTTCTGTTAACCCCTGGTCCGTAGACCTCACACTTCGCCGCGCTATGACCATTTCTTTTACACTTGTTGTAAAATTTGGTGTAGAACCCCGATTGATACTTTTCACACCTTTGGCATAGCTGCTTCTGATTGTTGTTGTTGTTGCGGTTGTTATTGTTGTTGGGATGATTGTTGTAGTTGCTGTTGTTGTTGTTGTTGTTGGGCCGTTTGTTGTAGTTACGATTGATGTTGCGATTGTTGGGATAATTGTTGCGATTATTATTGTAATTGCTGTTGTTGTTGTATTGGTGATTCTTATCACCGTTTTCCTCCCACTTTCTTTTGACTTGTTTCACATTGGCCTCTTCAGCCGTCTATTCTTTAATTCTTTCCTCAATCTAGTTCACTAGTTTGTGAGCCATTCTACATGCCTGTTGTATGGAGGCGGGCTCGTGTGAACTTATATCTTCTTGGATTCTTTCCGGTAATCCTTTCACAAACGCGTCGATCTTCTCTTCCTCATCTTCGAACGCTCCCAGACACAATAGGCACAATTCTGTGAATCGTCTTTCGTACGTGGTAATATCAAATCCTTGGGTTCGTAACCCTCTAAGTTCTGTCTTGAGCTTATTTACCTCGGTTCTGGGACGGTACTTCTCGTTCATCAAGTGCTTGAATGCTGACCACGGTAGTGCGTACGCATCATCTTGTCCCACTTGCTCTAGATAGGTATTCCACCATGTTAACACAGAACCTGTGAAGGTATGCGTAGCGTACTTCTCTTTGTCCTCTTCAGTACACTTACTTATGGCAAACACCGATTCGACCTTCTCGGTCCACCGTTTCAATCCGATCGGTCCTTCGGTTCCATCAAATTCCAAAGGTTTGCAAGCTGTGAATTCTTTGTAGGTGCATCCTACACGATTTTCTATACTGCTAGATCCAAGGTTATTGTTGGTATATAGCGCAGCCTATACTGCGGCTATGTTTGAAGCTAGAAAAGTACGGAATTCCTCTTCATTCATATTCACGGTGTGTTGAGTAGTCGATGCCATTTCCTTCAAAATAGTCAAATGGAACAAGTTAATCATACAGAATATTAAGAGTAGTTAATAGTATTTCGTAGCATAATATGAACTCATTTATAAAAGCTTTTTCTTCATATTAGCGTTTTATAAGTTTAAATTCGGGTAGTACCTACCCGTTAAGTTCATACTTAGTAGCTAATATACAATTCAACTACTACAATTCTATATGAAAAACTGATTATAATAATATTTCGCGTTCAAACTTTTATACAATATTTTACAAACTTACAATACCGCTTATTTTACCTAAAGCATGAAATATAGCACACAACAACTTTGATACAAGATAGTTGTGAAGATAATTCTAGCTAGTACACAAGTCGTTCAGCAAAGGCAATAAAGACAGGTAATTCATACGTCCAGAAACAAGTCATGCATTCTGGTTTTACTAGGACTACTTCCCATCCTTGGTCTTGTGGAACATAACCGTTATGGCCGTTGATAAGACAGCGTGTTGTAACGTCGTCAAAGGGATGAGGGTTACGTAATGACCAACAGTCTCGTAATAACTTAAAAACCTCATTTCTTACCCCAATTACCGACTCCGTCACTTGTGGGAACGTTTTGTTTAATAGTTGTAGCCCGATGTTCTTTTTCTCACTTTGGTGAGAAGCGAACATTACCAACCCGTAAGCATAGCATGCTTCTTTATGTTGCATGTTAGCCACTTTTTCTAAATCATGAAGTCCTATATTCGGATACATTGAGTCAAAATAATTTCTTAACCCGTTGCGTAAAATAGCATTTGGGTTCCCCGCAATATATGCATCAAAGTAAACACATCGTAACTTATGGGTTTCCCAATGTGATATCCCCCATCTTTCAAACGAAAGTCTCTTATAAACCAAGACATTCTTGGAACGTTCTTCGAATGTCTTACAAACTGATTTCGCCGTAAATAGTTGTGCCGAAGAATTCTGACCGACTCTAGACAAGATTTCATCAATCATGTCTCCAGGTAGGTCTCTTAAAATATTGGGTTGTCTATCCATTTTGTGTTTTTATACTGTAAAATAGACAAGAGTTAGATTCATAAAAAAAAATACTTATTAATACAAGCAATTTTTACATATATCATAAAGCATAAGCACACTATATTACATATATTACACCACACGAATACAACTATCTTATTCCGACTCGCTCGTTTCTTCTTCTTCGGTTTTGGTTCGTTTTGCCAAGTTTCTAGGGATATATGATATTCCCCTAATACGAGCTGTCGTTTTCCACAACGGTTTAGAAAAACCTGGTGGTTTAGAGGTTCCCGGGTCATTGTTACAACTTAAGGGCTTCGGGGGTTGACGATACATATAAAGTTCATCGGGGTTGGAATTAGATTTCTCTATTTTTATACCCTTTCCCTTATTATTTTCTTTTGCCTTTTTAAATTCAGTTGGGGTAATTTCTATAACATCATCGTAATTCTCGTCGGAATCCGATTCATCGGAGAATTGGTAATCCTCCCAATATTTTGCTTCCTTGGCGGAAACACCATTGACCATAATTAACCTTGGTCGGTTGGTTGAGGATTTTCTTTTACTTAACCGTTTTATTATTTCCCCCACCGGTTCTATTTCCTCCTCTGGTTCCTCCTCTTCCGATTCTGATTCTTCTTCCGGTTCTGATTCTTCTTCCGGTTCTTCTTCGAAAACTTGTGAATCAGTCCAATATATATTCGACTCTTCGTTATTATTAGGTGAGTCAATGGGATTTGTGCTAAAGGTAGACATCTATCACACAATATCAAACATGTTAAGAGATTAATATATCACATAATATATACATGTTAATAATATATAGTTTCCAACAAAAATGTTAAGCAATCATTTTTAAAGAAAACACGGTCGAAGTCCAGACTCACTAATGCATCCTAACAAACTCGATAAGACACACTAATGCAAATTTTCTGGTTCTCTAAGACCAACGCTCTGATACCAACTGAAATGTCCCGTTCTTATTGATTAAAAACGTTCCATATTAATTGATTTCGTTGCGAGGTTTTGACCTCTATATAAGACGTTTTTCAAAGACTGCATTCATTTTAAAAAAAAAACCATAACCTTTATTTCATAAATAAAGGTTTAAAAAGCTTTACGTAGATTATCAAATAATGATAATCCAAAATATCCTGTTTACACACGACCATTACATAATGGTTTACAATACAAATATGTTACATCGAAATCAGTTTCTTGAATGCAGTTTTTACACAATATCATACAAACATGGAAGCTCTTAGTATTCAGTTTCTTGTCCTTATTTTAGTATGCAACAGCGGAAGCTCTTAGTATTCACCTGAGAATAAACATGCTTTAAACGTCAACAAAAATGTTGGTGAGTTATAGGTTTAACCTATATATATCAAATCATAACAATAAACCACAAGATTTCATATTTCAACACACATCCCATACATAGAGATAAAAATCATTCATATGGTGAACACCTGGTAATCGACATTAACAAGATGCATATATAAGAATATCCCCATCATTCCGGGACACCCTTCGGATATGATATAAATTTCGAAGTACTAAAGCATCCGGTACTTTGGATGGGGTTTGTTAGGCCCAATAGATCTATCTTTAGGATTCGCGTCAATTAGGGTGTCTGTTCCCTAATTCTTAGATTACCAGACTTAATAAAAAGGGCATATTCGATTTCGATAATTCAACCATAGAATGTAGTTTCACGTACTTGTGTCTATTTTGTAAATCATTTATAAAACCTGCATGTATTCTCATCCCAAAAATATTAGATTTTAAAAGTGGGACTATAACTCACTTTCACAGATTTTTACTTCGTCGGGAAGTAAGACTTGGCCACTGGTTAATTCACGAACCTATAACAATATATACATATATATCAAAGTATGTTCAAAATATATTTACAACACTTTTAATATATTTTGATGTTTTAAGTTTATTAAGTCAGCTGTCCTCGTTAGTAACCTACAACTAGTTGTCCACAGTTAGATGTACAGAAATAAGTCGATAAATATTATCTTGAATCAATCCACGACCCAGTGTATACGTATCTCAGTATTGATCACAACTCAAACTATATATATTTTGGAATCAACCTCAACCCTGTATAGCTAACTCCAACATTCACATATAGAGTGTCTATGGTTGTTCCGAAATATATATAGATGTGTCGACATGATATGTCGAAACATTGTATACGTGTCTATGGTATCTCAAGATTACATAATATACAATACAAGTTGATTAAGTTATGGTTGGAATAGATTTGTTACCAATTTTCACGTAGCTAAAATGAGGAAAATTACCCAATCTTGTTTTACCCATAACTTCTTCATTTTAAATCCGTTTTGAGTGAATCAAATTGCTATGGTTTCATATTGAACTATATTTTATGAATCTAAACAGAAAAAGTATAGGTTTATGGTCAGAAAAATAAGTTACAAGTCATTTTTGTAAAGGTAGTCATTTCAGTCGAAAGAACGACGTCTAGATGACCATTTTAGAAAACATACTTCCACTTTGAGTTTAACCATAATTTTTGGATATAGTTTCATGTTCATTATAAAAATCATTTTCCCAGAATAACAACTTTTAAATCAAAGTTTATCATAGTTTTTAATTAACTAACCCAAAACAGCCCGCGGTGTTACTACGACGGCGTAAATCCGGTTTTACGGTGTTTTTTGTGTTTCCGGGTTTTAAATCATTAAGTTAGCATATCATATAGATATAGAACATGTGTTTAGTTGATTTTAAAAGTCAAGTTAGAAGGATTAACTTTTATTTGCGAACAAGTTTAGAATTAACTAAACTATGTTCTAGTGATTACAAGTTTAAACCTTCGAATAAGATAACTTTATATGTATGAATAGAATGATGTTATGAACATCATTACTACCTCAAGTTCCTTGGATAAACCTACTGGAAATGAGAAAAATAGATCTAGCTTCAAAGGATCCTTGGATGGCTTGAAAGTTCTTGAAGCAGAATCATGACACGAAAACAATTTCAAGTAAGATTTCTACTCGAAATAAGATTGTTATAGTTATAGAAATTGAATCAAAGTTTGAATATGAGTATTACCTTGTATTAGAAAGATATATTACTTTAAATAAGAAAGATTTCTTGAGGTTGGATGATCACTTTACAAGATTGGAAGTAAGCTAGCAAACTTGGAAGTATTCTTAATTTTATGAAACTAGAACTTATAGAATTTATGAAGAACACTTAGAACTTGAAGATAGAACTTGAGAGAGATCAAATAGATGAAGGAAATTGAAGAATGAAAGTGTTTGTAGGTATTTTTGGTCATTGGTATATGGATTAGATATAAAGGATATGTAATTTTTTTTACATGTAAATAAGCCATGAATGATTACTAATATTTTTTGTAATTTTATGAGATATTTCATGCTAGTTGCCAAATAATGGTTCTCACATGTGTTAGGTGACTCACATGGTCTGCTAAGAGCTGATCATTGGAGTGTATATACCAATAGTACATACATCTAAAAGCTGTGTATTTTACGAGTACGAATACGGGTGCATACGAGTAGAATTGTTGATGAAACTGAACGAGGATGTAATTGTAAGCATTTTTGTTAAGTAGAAGTATTTTGATAAGTGTCTTGAAGTCTTTAAAAAGTGTATGAATACATATTAAAAAACTACATGTATATACATTTTAACTGAGTCGTTAAGTCATCGTTAGTCGTTACATGTAAATGTTGTTTTGAAACCTTTAGGTTAACGATCTTGTTGAATGTTGTTAACCCATTATTTATTCTAACAAATGAGATGTTAAATTGTTATATTATCATGATATTATGATATATAATATATCTTAGTATGATATATATACAGTTAAATGTCGTTACAACGATAATCGTTACATATATGTCTCGTTTCGAAATCATTAAGTTAATAGTCTTATTTTTACATATGTATTTCATTGTTAATACACTTAATAATATATTTACTTATCATTTAACATAATTAACCAAGTGTATCAATATCTTAATATGATTCATATGTACCTAGTAAGACGTTGTTATAACGATAATCGTTATATATATCGTTTTCGAGTTTCTTAAATTAATAGTCTCATTTTTATGTATATAACTCATTGTTAAAATACCTAATGAGATACATACTTATAATAAAATCATGTTAACTATATATATAACCATATATATGTCATCGTATAGTTTTTACAAGTTTTAACGTTCGTGAATCACCGGTCAACTTGGGTGGTCAATTGTCTATATGAAACCTATTTCAATAAATCAAGTCTTAACAAATTTGATTGCTTAACATGTTGGAAACACTTAATCATGTAAATAACAATTTCATTTAATATATATATAAACATGGAAAAGTTCGGGTCACTACATATATCATACTAAGATATATTAATATATCATAATATCATGATAATGTAATAATTTAACATCTCATTAGATATAATAAACATTGGGTTAACAACATTTAACATGATCAATAACTTAAAGGTTTCAAATCAACATTTACATGTAACGACTAACGATGACTTAACGACTCAGTTAAAATGTATATACATGTAGTGTTTTAATATGTATTCATACACTTTTGAAAGAATTCAAGGCACTTATCAAAATACTTCTACTTAACAAAAATGCTTACAATTACATCCTCGTTCAGTTTCATCAACAATTCTACTCGCATGCACCCATATTCGTACTCGTATAATACACAGCTTTTTGATGTATGTACTATTGGTATATACACTCCAATGATCAGCTCTTAGCATCCCATGTGAGTCACCTAACACATTTGAGAACCATTATTTGGCAACTAGCATGAAATATCTCATAAAATTACAAAAATATTAGTAATCATTCATGGCTTATTTACATGTAAACAAAATTACATATCCTTTATATCTAATCCATATACCAACAACCAAAAATACCTACAAACACTTTCATTCTTCAATTTCCTTCATCTAGTTGATCTCTCTCAAGTTCTATCTTCAAGTTCTAAGTGTTCTTCATAAATTCTATAAGTTCTAGTTTCATAAAATTAAGAATACTTCCAAGTTTGCTAGCTTACTTCCAATCTTGTAAAGTGATCATCCAACCTCAAGAAATCTTTCTTATTTACAGTAATATATCTTTATAATACAAGGTAATACTCATATTCAAACTTTGATTCAATTTCTATAACTATAACAATCTTATTTCGAGTGGAAATCTTACTTGAACTTGTTTTCGTGTCATGATTTTGCTTCAAGAACTTTCAAGCCATCCAAGGATCCTTTGAAGCTAGATCTATTTTTCTCATTTCTATTAGGTTTATCCACAAAACTTAAGGTAGTAATGATGTTCATAACATCATTCGATTCATATATAAAAGTACGTTATTCGAAGGTTTAAACTTGAAATCACTAGAACATAGTTTAGTTAATTCTAAACTTGTTCGCAAACAAAAGTTAATCCTTATAACATGACTTTTAAAATTAACTAAACACATGTTCTATATCTATATGATATGCTAACTTAATGATTTAAAACCTGGAAACACAAAAAACACCGTAAAATCGGACATACGCCGTCGTAGTAACACAGCGGGCTGTTTTGGGTTTGATAATTAAAAACTATGATAAACTTTGATTTAAAAGTTGTTCTTCTGGGAAAATGATTTTTCTTATGAACATGAAACTATATCCAAAAATCATGGTTAAACTCAAAGTGGATGTATGTTTTTCAAAATGGTTATCAAGACGTCGTTCTTTCGACTGAAATGACTATCTCTTACAAAAACAACATGTAACTTATATTTTTGACTATAAATATATACTTTTTCTGTTTAGATTCATAAAATAGAGTTCAATATGAAACCATAGCAATTTGATTCACTCAAAACGGATTTAAAACGAAGAAGTTATGGGTAAAACAAGATTGGATGTTTTTTTATTGTTGTAGCTACGGGAAATATTGTAACAATTCTATACAAATCATATCCTAGCTAACTTATATTGTATTATACATGTATTCTAATATATTATGTAATCTTGGGATATTATAGACACGTATTCAAATGTTTTGACATATCATATCGACCCATGTATATATATTATTTGAAACAACCATAGACACTCTATATGCAGTAATGTTGGAGTTAGCTATACAGGGTTGAGGTTGATTCCAAAAATATATATACATTGAGTTGTGATCTAGCCTGAGACGTGTATACACTGGGTCGTGGATTGAATCAAGATAATATATATCAATTTATTTCTGTACATTTAACTATGGACAACTAGGTGTAGGTTACTAACGAGGACAGCTGACTTAATAAACTTAAAACATCAAAATGTATTAAAAGTATTGTAAATATATTTTGAACATACTTTGATATATATGTACATATTTGTTATAGGTTCGTGAATCGACCAGTGGCCAAGTTTTACTTCCCGACGAAGTAAAAATCTGCGAAAGTGAGTTATAGTCCCACTTTTAAAATCTAATATTTTGGGTTGAGAATGCATGCAGTTTTATAAATGTTTTACGAAATAGACACAAGTAAATGAAACTACGTTATATGGGTGAATGGTCGAAGCTGAATATGCCCCTTTTGCTTGGTAACCTAAGAATTAGTAAACCGATCTACTAATTGACGCGAATCCTAAAGATAGATCTATTGGGCCTAACGAACCCTATCCAAAGTACCGGATGCTTTAGTACTTCGAATTCGTTTTAATCATGTCTGAAGGATTTCCCGAAATGATAGGGGATATTCTTATATGCATCTATTAATGTCGGTTACCAGGTGTTCACCATATGAATGATTTTTATCTCTATGTATGGGATGTATATTGAAATATGAAATCTTGTGGTCTATTATTATAATTTGATAATATATAGGTTAAACCTATAACTCACCAACATTTTTTGTTGACGTTTTAAGCATGTTTATTCTCAGGTGATTATTAAGAGCTTCTACTGTTGCATATTAAAATAAGGACAAGATTTAGAGTCCATGCTTGTATGATATTATGTAAAAACTGCATTCAAGAAACTTATTTTTGATGTAATATATTCTTATTGTAAACCATTATGTAATGGTCGTGTGTAAACGGTATATTTTAGATTATCATTATTTGATAATCTACGTAATGCTTTTTAAACCTTTATAGATAAAATAAAGGTTATGGTTGTTTTAAAAATGAATGTAGTCTTTGAAAAACGTCTCATATAGAGGTCAAAACCTCGTGACGAAATCAATTAATATGGAACGTTTATAATCAATATGAATGGGACATTTCAGTTGGTATCAGAGCGTTGGTCTTGGAGAACTAGAAATTTGCATTAGTGTGTCTTATCGAGTTTGTTAGGATACATTAGTGAGTCTGGACTTCGACCGTGTTTTCTTTAAAAATGATTGCTTAACACTTTTGTTAGAAACTATATGTTGTTAACATGTAAATATTATGTGATATATTAACCTCTTAATGTGTTTGATATTATGTGATAGATGTCTACCACTAGTACTGTAACATCCCGCATTTTTTCGTTAAATTATTTTAACGCCCGTCTTTTTATTTTAATAATATCCTCAGTATCTCGATTCGTATCCTCCATTAGCTAACATTCTTAAAATATTTTCGTTATTGGATTATAACATTTCTCGTACTCTCGTGTAATTCAAAATAATTCGTTTGGTTAATTCACGCACCCGCACCCGAACTAGAGGGACTAAACTTGCAAAGAGGCCAAAGATTTGACTAGGTCAACTAGTCAAACCTTCAACCTCCTCCTCTCATTTTCTCTCTTTCTCTCTTTTCATACTTCCATTTTCCTCTCAAGAACTCAAACAAGATTCATCATCTAATTTCGGATTTGGAGGCTAACAACAAAACAAATTACATATTTGGAATCCCCTCTTCATCCTCTTCGACTTGATACTAATTTCATCTCATTTGGGTAACTTTCTAAAATCACTAGATTTTGTGTTCTTGATGTTTTTGAATTATAAAAGTGTTAATTAGTGTCTATGGCTCGTGTATAACATGAATATATGTTTTGTTTGTTTGATTTGTTGTTTTGAGTAACTAGTTTGAACAATTAAAAATGGGTTTGCTTAATCTTTGATTTTAGAAGATTAAATGTTGTTAAATTGTTAAAGTTCATGTTTTAATTGTGTTACAAGTATCACTAGCTTCATTTTGATGTGTAGGTTGATTTGTAAAACTTCAAAAACATGATTAATGATTTTGTGATTCTTGATTAGGGTTTGATCATTCTTGAGATGAGCTTTTTGATGCTTGAATGCCATGAAATGTTAATTGTTAGTGTTTAGTTGTAATGCATGTTTCATTACCTTCAAAACGGCATATCATATGTGTGAATTGGATTCTCGAAACTTAAAATGCATTTTATGAACTTGAAACTTGAAATTGGACTTTAAATGATCACATGACGAGAAATCGGTTATTGGAAATGATGTTTTTGTTTGATGAAACATGTTTAGTTATGTTCCTTGTCAAAAGAGCTTTCCAACGATATAAGGTGCGAGTTCTAAATGTTTACGGTTTGCATTTTGTGCTAAAACGAATTTTGGATTAAGACTTGAACATTTGAAACTGGCCAGGTACCAGCTCCCGTGTATTGTCGTGGCGCGACAATTGTGGACCGCGGCGCGGCATAAGCCGTGTCCAGGCTCTGACCTCCTTGGTCAAAATAAGAAAAATGTTTGACACGCTATGGACCTCCGATTCACATGAGACTTGTTCTAACATGCTTATATATGAATAAAAACCCCAGAAAAATAGTTCGAGACCCGACCCGAATGCGTTGACTTTTTCGTTGACTTTGACCCGACCAAAGTTTGACTTTTGTCAAACTTAACCAAATGATTATGAAATCTTTCTAAGATGATTCTATACTTGTATCTTGCATGAAACTTAACAATTTGATTCACATGCTTTATAATCGAGTCGTAACGAGCCATATGACTAATTGAACATCTTTGACCTATCGTGTTTACCGTTATTGATACAACCTATATGTTTAGGTCAAGACTAGCTTTGTCTTTGCACGCGTTTACTTGTTGAAGTACTTTATTACTCTTGCACTCAAGGTGAGATCATAGTCCCACTTTTTACTCTTTGAACTTACTTTTGGGATGAGAAAACATAAACGCTTCTTTTAACTAAGTGAACACAAGTACATGAAAACAAACATTCTACATACGAGTTTAGAACAAAATCCTCAATTCGATTATCATTAGTTACTCTTGCAGTGTGTAAGTGTAGGCGTGAACTTATGTTGTATGGCCATATGGGTTTGACAAACCCTCATCTCGGACGATTCGCTACCGTCCACAGATGAAATATATTTTTGAGAAACAGTGTTGTTCTAGCACTATTAATGGGGTTCAACGGACGAAATGTTAAGCCTTGATAATTGGGTGCTCGTGAATATTAACTTTTAGAATGTACTACTATTTTATCAATGTTGCAAATCTTGTGGTTCGACTTACTTTTAATCACTTACTTACTTAAACCTATGATTTCACCAACGTTTTCGTTGACAGATTTCTATGTTTTTCTCAGGTCTTTGAACGCTATGTGAAACATGCTTCCGCTCATTATTTGATACTTGCATTTGATGTCGAGTATACATGCATTTCATGGAGCGTCTTTTGACTTTCTTTAAAATTGTGTCGCATAGGTTTCACATGTAACTATAACTTTGTAACGAAACTTTTGGATGAACAATTCTTGTAAACTTTGAAACAATCTTTATTTTTGAAAGGAATGCGACATATCTTTGGTCAAACGTCACGTTAAAGACCTATGACCACGTAACGGGACCTAAGTAGTCGACGCCCCGATTTCTCGGGGTCGCTACAAGTGGTATCAGAGCATTGGTTGTAGGGATTTAGAGTTCATTGGTGTCAACCTCGAGTCATAGGGTACATTAGTGAATCTAGACTACAACCGGCATATAGACTTGAAGTAGGAATTACTTGACTATTTGTGCATTTATACTCGAACGTTTCTACTCATAACTAACTCTCGCTTCATCTAAATCTTTCGTTGTTTAATTTGATTGACGCGCCACCTTGACTTTATAGAATAATGTCGAATGCACATATGAATCAGGGTAATATAATTGCCGGGATTGTATTACGGTGACTCATATGAACGTTCCGACATTACGACACAAAGAATTTAAGGTGAGTCAAGGAAAATTTTCTCTTCATCATTATTCCATATCACGATTAGTATTGTTAAGAATACTAATCAACGATATTCTTGTGTCATGAAGGAACAATGGCTCACCAAGGTCAACACAATACTCCTCTCGAAACTCTAGAACAAGCTCTTCAATGAATGATAACCACCGCCGTGGGTGCGGCCGTGGCCGATCACTTTTCCAACAACAACAATCGTGGGGCCAGTAATTCAAACGAAGGTTGCTCCTACAAAAGCTTCATGAAGTACAATCCTCCCACTTTCGATGGAACCGGGGGACCGGTTGCTCTCACCCGATGGTTTGATCAAACGGAATCCGTTATTAGCATAAGCGGTTATCGAGACCGAGATAAGGTCAAATTATCCACCCTCACTTTCACCGGTGTTGCTCTCTCATGGTGGAACACGCATGTACAATCGGTGGGTATCGATGAAGCCCACACACTCTCTTGGACCGAATTAAAAGAAAGAATGATCACCGAATACTTCCTGCGCGACAAACCTCAAAGGCTCGAACAGGGGCTAAGGAATTTAAAAACGGTCGGGAATGACCTCGAAGCTTATAATCAACGGTTTGTCGAACTAGCCTTAAGTTGCCCTAACCTCATGACTCCTGAATCCCTAAGAGTTGAACTTTACATGGAAGGCCTCCCAAAGAGCATTCACCACGAGGTAGTATCATCCAAACCCGCCAACCTACAAGAGGCTTTAACGATGGCCCGCCAATTTATAAAAACGGTGAATGAAATTGAAGCGCCGACACCAACGGCCGAGGACCAACCGGGTAACAACAAAAGAAAATGGGAAGCCTCTCCATTGAGCAACTACAACAACAACTTCACCAAGAAGTCCTTCACCTCCGATGGCAAGAAAGGGTATGCCGGAAACCTGCCCTACTGTAACGAATGTCGCAAACATCATTTGGGTGAATGTGGCAAACCATTTTGCATCAGGTGTCAAAGAAGTGGCCATGTGGCCCACATTTGTAAAAGTACCATTACCGTCACTCAAAAGACGCCCAATGCACTAAGGGCGATTGTTTGTTTCGAATGTGGCCAACCGGGTCATTATAGGAATGCGTGCCCAAAGAAGAAAGCCAACCCCAACGCACGCCCGTGAACTTTCAACATCGACACCTAGGATGCCCGAGACGACGATGGACTAGTCATGGGTACGTTTCTTCACAACAACCCGCATATTTCATACTTATTCGATTCGGTTACCGTTAGACATTTTATAACCAAGACTTTGACTCGTACTCTTTGCACTCCACCACTCCCCCTAGATATTACTTAGGCCATTCAAGTGACCCACGAAAAACTATTGTGTGCCACCAAATTTATATCGGAGGATGTACGTTAAACTTATTGGGTGGATAATTTGAATTTTGACTTGACACCTATAGAGTTGAGGAGCTCAAAACCTATTCATTAAGAAGAAATGTTTCCCTATTGTCTTGTATAGATTATTGTGAACTAAATAATTTCCGGTTAAGAACCGATATTCTTTTTCCCCGTATCAATGACCTCTTGATCTAGTACGAGGATCTCGTGTGTATACCAAATCGATCTCCATCCTTGTTATCATCAATTGCGGGTTGAGGGAGACGATGTCTCCTAAACCATTTTCCGAACTCGCTACGATAGTTGTAAATCTCTCTTAGTACCGTTCAGTTAATCTAAGGCTCCGTCTGTATTCATAAACCTCCGGAGCCGCGTGTGCAAACTTATTTAGACAAAATCATTACCGTACTTATAATTGATGTTCTAAACCTATTCAAACGAAGAAGAAAACGAACAACGTCTCCGACTTACGCTCGAACACTTGAGAAAAGAGCAACTCTATACCGAATTCTCCAAGTGAGAATTTTGGTTAAACGAAGTTCAATTTTTAGACCATGTTGTTAGTGGTCAAAGTATCTCAATACATCTCCCAATTGGAACCACACGTAATCGGGAAACCCTCACAACTCAGACTTGTATTCGTAAAATCTTAGATCTCGCCGGTTATCACTGAAGATTCATTTCCGACTTTTCTCGTGTTGCACGACCTTTAAACTCGTTAACTCACCGAGGGAAAAATTTAAACCTCTCCGTGTCCGAACTTTGAACATGATCTTTCACACAAACCTTACTAGCTAAATTCGTTTAGCACACTGGAACTCAAATATGGAAATATTTCTACTTGAACGCCCGAAAGGCATACTCTCTCGACTCGAAATCAAGGAAACTGAAATTCGTTAATTTTCTCGAAAAATTTGAATACTTAATCATGGACCCGATCAACCTTCTCATCAACACGTGCCACGTTACATAGCTCTGTTATTTCACCATTTTCCGCCTGATATTACTGGAACTTAAGATAACACCCAATCCAAGGATACTTCACTCTTCTTTGACTTATCATACAACTACGTGTACTATCGCGTTATCCCACCAAGCCTCAACATTCGACCACTAAGTGCGCGACATGGTTACCTCAAGGTGTGAACTCATCCTATTCTAAGTTCTCATTTCACTCCTATCTTATCGCTCGCACTTCCGTGTAAGGAAACTTTTTATAAAATTTCTCAATGGAGAGAGAAACTCTTCACATTATATTAGTATTCGCCATGATGGTGAATAGTCCTAATAACCATTTTCGGGAACCGATGGATCTTCCGCAGTGCGGACCTCTTGAGAAACGAAACCTGTTCAAATGTGTATTAAAGAAAAATTCTAGCTCGGCACGCCGTACCATCTCCATTAAAATTTCAGACTGGGATACTCGTCTCACTTCTAAATTCGGGATGCCTTACAAGGAACCTTAGGGACACGTTTAAACATGAGTGTCGTGTATCATCCACAACCAACGGACCAAACAAATGTACGTTTCACATCTTGGAAAGACATGTTACAAACTTGTATTGTTGCCTTTAGTTGTCTCCTCTCACACAGCAGTTACCATTCGTGTATTAACGCCGCACTTCTGAAACCCTATATGACCGCAAATGTCATACCCCTATTCGTTGGACCAAAGCATGTGGAAAGCAAATCACCGAATCTGAACTCATTCAAGAAATAACAGTTGAGATCGTTCAAGTCCTAGAACGACTCAAGACGACCCGTAGTCGCCAAAAGGGCTATACCGATATTCGACGTAAACCTCTCGAATCCCAAGTCAGTAATCGTGTAATATTGAAAACCCGCACCTTGGGAAGGTGTAATCCGTTTCGGGAATTAGGGAAAGTTAATACCGCGATATATTAATCCTTTTGAAATCTTGGGGCGTATTGGAACCGCCTCCTACCGTTTAGATCTCCTGACTCAATTAAAGTTTCCGTTTACCTTACATTTCGTGTAACAAACTTAGAGACGTGTCCTGCGGAACAGGAACGTGCTATCCTTCTAGATAAACCTACTATTGATGACAAACTCCCCTCCATGGGAAAAACCGGTTGAAATGGTGAATCGTAAACCAAGCCTTAATACAACGTGAAACCCCGACTATCCAAATTCGTGGGAATGCCCAAGGACGTATCTTCACTTATTCATAGCATTGACAACGTAAGCTCTCGAGTAAGAAGCAACGACTATTGCTTCCAACTAAATTTCGTGACGAAATTTCTTTTAAGGTGTGGGAAATGTAACATCCCGCATTTTTCCGTTAAATTATTTTAACGCCCGTCTTTTTATTTTAATAATATCCTCAGTATCTCGATTTGTATCCTCCATTAGCTAACATTCTTAAAATATTTTCGTTATTGGATTATAACATCTCTCGTACTCTCGTGTAATTCAAAATAATTCGTTTGGTTAATTCACGCACCCACACCCGAACTAGAGGGACTAAACTTGCAAAGAGGCCAAAGATTTGACTAGGTCAACTAGTCAAACCTTCAACCTCCTCCTCTCATTTTCTCTCTTTCTCTCTTTTCATACTTCCATTTTCCTCTCAACAACTCAAACAAGATTCATCATCTAATTTCGGATTTGGAGTCTAACATCAAAACAAATTACATATTTGAAATCCCCTCTTCATCCTCTTCGACTTGATACCAATTTCATCTCATTTGGGTAACTTTCTAAAATAACTAGATTTTGTGTTCTTGATGTTTTTGAATTATAAAAGTGTTAATTTGTGTCTATGGCTCGTGTATAACATGAATATATGTTTTGTTTGTTCGATTTGTTGTTTTGAGTAACTAGTTTGAACACTTGAAAATGGGTTTGCTTAATCTTTGATTTTGGAAGATTAAATGTTGTTAAATTGTTAAAGTTCATGTTTTAATTGTGTTACAAGTATCACTAGCTTCATTTTGATGTGTAGGTTGATTTGTAAAACTTCAAAAACATGATTAATGATTTTGTGATTCTTGATTAGGGTTTGATCGTTCTTGAGATGAACTTTTTGATGCTTAAATGCCATGAAATGTTAATCGTTAGTGTTTAGTTGTAATTCATGTTTCATTACCTTCAAAACGGCATATCATATGTGTGAATTGGATTCCCGAAACTTAAAATGCATTTTGTGAACTTGAAACTTGAAAATGGACTTTAAATGATCACATGACGAGAAATTGGTTATTGGAAATGATGTTTTTGTTTGATGAAACATGTTTAGTTATGTTCCTTATCAAAAGAGCTTTCCAACGATATAAGGTACGAGTTCTAAATGTTTACGGTTTGCATTTTGTGCTAAAACGAATTTTGG
This sequence comes from Rutidosis leptorrhynchoides, assembly GCF_046630445.1. Lineage (NCBI taxonomy): Eukaryota > Viridiplantae > Streptophyta > Magnoliopsida > Asterales > Asteraceae > Rutidosis > Rutidosis leptorrhynchoides. Next base: position 281,917,883 of record NC_092336.1, read on the forward strand.
ATCAAGACTTGAACATTTGAAACTGGCCAGGTACCAGCTCCCGTGTATTGTCGTGGCGCGACAATTGTGGACCGCGACGCGGCATAAGCCGTGTCCAGGCTCTGACCTCCTTGGTCAAAATAAGAAAAATGTTTGGCACGCTATGGACCTCCGATTCACATGAGACTTGTTCTAACATGCTTATATATGAATAAAAACCTCAGAAAAATATTTCGAGACCCGACCCGAATGCGTTGACTTTTTCGTTGACTTTGACCCGACCAAAGTTTCACTTTTGTCAAACTTAACCAAATGATTATGCAATCTTTCTAACATGATTCTATACTTGTATCTTGCATGAAACTTGACAATTTGATTCACATGCTTTATAATCGAGTCGTAGCGAGCCATAGGACTAATTGAACATCTTTGACCTATCGTGTTTACCGTTATTGATACAACCTATATGTTTAGGTCAAGACTAGCTTTGTCTTTGCACACGTTTACTTGTTGAAGTACTTTATTACTCTTGCACTCAAGGTGCGATCATAGTCCCACTTTTTACTCTTTGAACTTACTTTTGGGATGAGAAAACATAAACGCTTCTTTTAACTAAGTGAACACAAGTACATGAAAACAAACATTCTACATACGAGTTTAGAACAAAATCCTCAATTCGATTATCATTAGTTACTCTTGCAGTGTGTAAGTGTAGGCGTGAACTTATGTTGTATGGCCATATGGGTTTGATAAACCCTCATCTCGGACGGTTCGCTACCATCCACAGATGAAATATATTTTCGAGAAATAGTGTTGTTATAGCACTATTAATGGGGTTCAACGGACGGAATGTTAAGCCTTGATAATTGGGTGCTCGTGAATATTAACTTTTAGAATGTACTACTATTTTATCAATGTTGCAAATCTTGTGGTTCGACTTACTTTTACTCACTTACTTACTTAAACCTATGATTTCACCAACGTTTTCGTTGACAGATTTCTATGTTTTTCTCAGGTCTTTGAACGCTATGTGAAACATGCTTCCACTCATTATTTGATACTTGCATTGGATGTCGAGTATACATGCATTTCATGGAGCGTCTTTTGACTTTCCTTAAAACTGTGTCGCATAGGTTTCACATGTAACTATAACTTTGTAACGAAACTTTTGGATGAGCAATTCTTGTAAACTTTGAAACAATCTTTATTTTTGAAAGGAATGCGACATATCTTTGGTCAAACGTCACGTTAAAGACCTATGACCACGCAACGGGACCTAAGTATTCGACGCCGTCAATTGACGATTTGTCGGGGTCGCTACAAGTACAAATTCCATCGACTCACCTAATAATAATGAAGAGTCGAATATACTTTGGGAAGATTCACAAATTCCCGAAGAGGAACCGGAAGAAGAGGAACCGGAAGAAGAGGAACCAGAAGAAGAGGAACCAGAAGAGGAGGAACCGGAAGAGGAGGAACCGGAAGAAGAAGTGGTTCCGGAGGAAGAAATATTGATACCTATAGTAAATCGATTAAATAAAAGAAAATCCTCAACCAACGGACCAAAGTTAATAATGGTCAATGGTGTTTTCACCGAGGAAGCAAAATATTAGGAAGATTACCAATTTTCCGATGAATCGGATCCCGATGAGGATTCCGATGATGTTATAGAAATTACCTCGACCCAATTTAATAAAGCGAAAGAAAATAATAAGGGAAAAGGTATAAAAATAGAGAAACCCGATTCCAACCCCGATGAACTTTATATGTATCGGCAACATCCGTATTTCCTAAAATGTAACAATGACCCGGGAACCTCTAAACCACCAGGTTTTTCTAAACCATTATGGAAAACGACGGCTCGTATTAGAGGAACACCATATATTCCTAGAAAATTAGGAAAACGAACCAAGTTCGAAGAAGAGGAAACCGTTGATTCAGATTAGAGGGTTGTAATCATGTTGTATATTATATGTATTGTAGTGTGCCTGTACTTTTATATTCTATGTAAAAATTGCTTGTATTGTTTGTTAATTATCTTTTACGAATCTAATCCTTGTCTATTTTACAGTATAAAAACAAAATGGACATTAAGGGTAGACAACCAAATATTTTAGAAGATATACCAGAGGATATGATTGAGAAAATCTTGTCTAGAGTCGGTCAGAATTCATCAGCACAATTAATTATGGCAAAATTAACTTGTCAAACATTTGAAAGACTTTCCAGAAATGCCTTAGTTTATAAAAGACTTTCCTTTGATAGGTGGGGTATATCACATTGGGGAGACCGTAAGTTACGCCGTGTTTTCTTTAAAGCGTTAAATACGGGGAACCCAAATGCAATTTTACGCTACGGGTTAAGAACCTATTTTGACTCAACATATCCCAACATAGGATTTCGTGAATTAGAAAGAGCTTCTAACATGCAACATAAAGAAGAATGTTATGCTTACGGGTTAGTGATGTTCGCTTCTTACCAAAGTGAGAAAAAGAACATCGGATTGCAACTTTTAAATAAAACCTTCCCACAAGTGACAGATTCAGTAGTTGGGGTGAGAAACTAGGTTTTTAGATTATTACGGGGCTGTTGGACATTACGAAACCCTCGTCCTTTTGACGACATTACAACATGCAGCCTAGCCAATGGTCATAACAGTTATTTTCCACAAGACCAAGGATGGAAAGTCGTCTTAGTAAAACCAGAATGCATGACTTGTTTCTGGACTTATGAACTACGTGTCTTTATTTCCTTTGCTGAACAACTTGCGTATTAACTAGGTTTATCTTCAAAAACTGTCCTGTATCAAAGTGTACTATATTTCATGTTATATGTAATATAGCGAAGTTGTAAGTTTGAAGAATATTTGTATGTGATATATTATTATAATCAGTTTTTCATATGGATTTGTAGTAGTTGAATTGTATATTAGCTACTAAGTATGAACTTAACAGGTAGGTAGTACCCGAATTTAAACTTATAAAACGCTAATATGAAGAAAAAGCTTTTATAAATGAGTTCATATTATGCTCGATTCAGTTGGCTATTTTGAAGGAAATGGCACCGACTACTCAACACACCATGAATATGAGCGAAGAGGAATTTCGTACCTTTCTTGCTACAAACATAGCCGCAGTACAGGCTGCGCTACATACCAACAATAACTCTGAATCTAGCAATGCAGCTAATGGCGCAATAAATCATGTAGGATGCTCCTACAAAGAATTCACTGCCAGCAAACCTTTGAAATTTGATGGAACCGAAGGACCAATTGGATTGAAACGGTGGACCGAGAAAGGCGAATCAGTGTTTGCCATAAGTAAGTGTACTGAAGAGGACAAAGTTAAGTACGCTACGCGTACAGGTACTGTGTTAATGTGGTGGAACACCTACCTTGAACAGGTAGGACAAAATGCTGCTTACGCACTACCGTGGTCGGCATTCAAGCAATTGATGAACGAGCAGTACCGTCCTAGAAACGAAGTCAATAAACTCAAGGCAGAACTTAGAGAGTTACGAACACAAGGGTTCGACGTTACCACATATGAACGACGATTCACAGAGTTGTGCCTATTGTGTCCGGGAGCATTCGAAGATGAAGAAGAGAAGATCGACGCATTTGTAAAAGGGTTACCAGTAAGGATTCAAGAAGATGTGAGTTCACACGAGCCTGCTTCTATACAGAAGGCAAGTCGAATGGCTCATAAACTCATAAATCAGATTAAGGGAAGAATTAAAGAGCAGGCGGCCGAAGAAGCCAACACGAAACAACTCAAGAGGATGTGGGAGGAAAACGGTGACAAGAGTCACCAGTACAACAACAAAAACAATTACATCCACAATCGCAACAACTATCCCAACAACCGCAACAACAATCGCAACAATAACTGCAATCCTAATAATAACTACAACAAACATCTCAACAACAACAACAACTACAACAACCGTTTCAACAACAATAACAACCCCAAAAACAACCTCAATAACAACAACGGCAACAAAAACCAAAAACAGCCATGTCATAGGTGTGAAGAAAATCATCAGGGGTTTTGCACGACATTTTGTAACAGGTGTAAAAGAAATGGTCATAGCGCGACAAAGTGTGAGGTCTACGGACCAAAGTTTAACAGAACTAAAGGAACAAATAATGTCGGAACAAGTAATGCCGAAATAAATAGTGTCGGAGCAAGTAATACCAACGCTGTTTGTTATAAATGTGGAAAACCGGGCCACATTATTAGAAATTTCCCGAATCAGGGGAATACTAATGGGCAGGGCCGTGGAAGAGTTTTCAATATTAATGCGGTAGAAGCACAGGAAGACCCGGAGCTTGTTACGGGTACGTTTCTTATTGACGATAAATCTGCTTATGTTTTATTTGATTCGGGTGCGGATAGAAGCTATATGAGTAGAGAATTTTGTGCTAAATTAAGTTGCCCATTGACGCCTTTGGATAATAAATTTTTACTCGAATTAGCAAATGGTAAATTAATTTCAGCAGATAATATATGTCGGGATAGAGAAATTAAACTGGGTGATGAAACGTTTAAGATTGATTTAATACCAGTCGAGTTAGGGAGTTTTGATGTAATAATTGGCATGGACTAGTTGAAGAAGGTAAGAGCAGAGGTCGTTTGTTATAAAAATGCGATTCGCATTATGCGTGAAAAAGGAAAACCTTTAATGGTGTACTGGAAAAAGAACAACGCAAAATTAAATCTTATTAGTAGTTTGAAGGTGCAAAAACTAATAAGAAAAGGTTGTTACGTCATTCTAGCACACATCGAGGAAGTTAAACCTGAAGAAAAGAACATCAGTGATGTTCCCGTCGCAAAAGAATTTCCCGATGTATTTCCGAAAGAATTACCGGGAGTACCCCCACATCGATCCGTTGAATTTCAAATAGACCTTGTACCAGGAGCTGCACCAATAGCTCGTGCTCCATACAGACTTGCACCCAGTGAAATGAAAGAATTACAAAGTCAGTTACAGGAACTTTTAGAGCGTGGTTTCATTCGACCAAGCACATCACCATGGGGAGCTCCTGTTTTGTTTGTCAAGAAGAAAGATGGTACATTCAGGTTGTGTATCGACTACCGAGAGTTGAACAAACTTACCATCAAGAATCGCTACCCACTACCGAGAATCGGCGACTTATTTGATCAACTACAAGGCTCGTCTGTTTATTCGAAGATCGATTTACGTTCTGGATATCATCAAATGCGGGTGAAGGAGGATGATATTCCAAAGACTGATTTTAGGACGCGTTATGATCATTACAAGTTTATGGTTATGCCAATCTCTATTATCTCTGATAGGGATGTCAGATTTATTTCAAGATTCTGGCAGACATTACAGCAAGCATTAGGAACTCGTCTAGATATGAGTACTGCCTATCATCCACAAACTGATGGGCAGAGCGAAAGGACGATACAAATGCTTGAAGACATGCTACGAGCATGTGTTATTGATTTCAGAAATAGTTGGGATCGACATCTACCGTTAGCAGAATTTTCCTACAACAACAGCTACCATTTAAGCATTGAGATGGCACCGTTTGAAGCGGTTTATAGTAGAAAGCGTAGGTCTCCGATTTGTTGGAGTGAAGTGGGGGATAGACAGATTACGGGTCCAGAGATAATACAAGAAACTACCGAGAAGATCATCCAAATTCAACAACGGTTGAAAACCGCCCAAAGTCGACAAAAGAGCTACGCCGACAATAAAAGAAAAGATATATAATTTGAAATTGGAGAGATGGTCATGCTTAAGATTGCACCTTGGAAAAGTGTTGTTCAATTTGGTAAACGAGGGAAATTAAATCCAAGGTATATAGGACCATTCAAGATTATTGATCGTGTCGGACCAGTAGCTTACCGACTTGAATTACCACAACAACTCGTGGCTGTACATAACACTTTCCACGTCTCAAATTTGAAGAATTATTTTGCTAAAGAAGATCTCACTATTCCGTTAGACGAAATCCAAATCAACGAAAAACTTCAACTCGTCGAAGAACCCGTCGAAATAATGGATCGTGCGGTTAAAAGACTTAAGCAAAACAAGATACCAATTGTTAAAGTTTGATGGAATGCTCGTAGAGGACCCGAGTTCACCTGGGAATGAAAAGATCAGATGAAGAAGAAATACCCGCACTTATTTCCAGAAGATACGTCAACACCTCCAACTGCTTAAAATTTCGGGACGAAATTTATTTAACGGGTAGGTACTGTAGTGACCCGAACTTTTCCATGTTTATATATATTAAATGAAATTGATATTTACATGATTAAGTGTTTCCAACATGTTAAGTAATCAAACTTGTTAAGACTTGATTAATTGAAATAGGTTTCATATAGACAATTGACCATCCAAGTTGACCGGTGATTCACGAACGTTAAAACTTGTAAAAACTATATGATGACATATATATGATTATATATATAGTTAACATGATATTATGATAAGTAATTATCTCATTAGGTATTTTATCAATGAGTTATATACATAAAATTGAGTTTATTGAATTAAGAAACTCGAAACGGTATATATAACGATTATCGTTATAACATCGTCTTACTAAATACATATGAATCATATTAAAATATTGATACACTATGTTTAATCATGATAAATGATAAGTAAACATGTCATTAAGTGTATTAACAATGAACTACATATGTAAAAACAAGACTACTAACTTAATGATTTCAAAACGAGACATATATGTAACGATTATCGTTGTAACAACATTTAACTGTATATATATCATACTAAGATATATTAATATATCATAATATCATGATAATGTAATAATTTAACATCTCATTAGATATAATAAACATTGGGTTAACAACATTTAACATGATCGATAACTTAAAGGTTTCAAATCAACATTTACATGTAATGACTAACGATGACTTAACGACTCAGTTAAAATGTATATACATGTAGTGTTTTAATATGTATTCATACACTTTTGAAAGACTTCAAGACACTTAACAAAAATGCTTACAATTACATCCTCGTTCAGTTTCATCAACAATTCTACTCGTATGCACCCGTATTCGTACTCGTACAATACACAGCTTTTAGATGTATGTACTATTGGTATATACACTCCATGTGAGTCACCTAACAAATGTAGTAACCATCATTTGGCAACTAGCATGAAATATCTCATAAAATTAAAAAATATTAGTAATCATTCATGACTTATTTACATGTAAACAAAATTACACATCCTTTATATCTAATCCATATACCAACGACCAAAAACACCTACAAATACTTTCATTCTTCAATTTCCTTCATCTAGTTGATCTCTCTCAAGTTCTATCTTCAAGTTCTAAGTGTTCTTCATAAATTCTATAAGTTCTAGTTTCATAAAATCAAGAATACTTCCAAGTTTGCTAGCTTACTTCCAATCTTGTAAAGTGATCATCCAACCTCAAGAAATCTTTCTTATTTATAGTAAGATATCTTTCTAATACAATGTAATACTCATATTCAAACTTTGATTCAATTTCTATAACTATAACAATCTTATTTCGAGTGGAAATCTTACTTGAACTTGTTTTCGTGTCATGATTCTGCTTCAAGAACTTTCAAGCCATCCAAGGATCCTTTGAAGCTAGATCTATTTTTCTCATTTCTAGTAGGTTTATCCACAAAACCTGAGATAGTAATGATGTTCATAACATCATTTGATTCATATATATAAAACTACCTTATTCGAAGGTTTAAACTTGAAATCACTAGAACATAGTTTAGTTAATTCTAAACTTGTTCGCAAACAAAAGTTAATCCTTCTAACTTGACTTTTAAAATCAACTAAACACATGTTTTATATCTATATGATATGCTAACTTGATGATTTAAAACCTGAAAACACGAAAAACACCGTAAAACCGGACATACGCCGTCGTAGTAACACCGCAGGCTGTTTTGGGTTTGATAATTAAAAACTATGATAAACTTTGATTTAAAAGTTATTCTTCTGGGAAAATTATTTTTCTTATGAACATGAAACTATATCCAAAAATCATGGTTATACTCAAAGTGGATGTATGTTTTTCAAAATGGTCATCAAGACGTCGTTCTTTCGACTGAAATGACTACCTCTTACAAAACGACTTGTAACTTATATTTCCGACTATAAACCTATACGTTATCTATTTAGATTCATAAAATAGAGTTCAATATGAAACCATAGCAATTTGATTCACTGAAAACAGATTTAAAACGAAGAAGTTATGGGTAAAACAAGATTGGATATTTTTTGATTGTTGTAGCTACGGGAAATATTGTAACAATTCTATACAAATCATATCCTAGCTAACTTATATTGTATTATACATGTATTCTAATATATTATGTAATCTCGGGATACCATAGACACTTATGCAAATGTTTTGACATATCATATCGACCCATGTATATATATTATTTGGAACAACCATAGACACTCTATATGCAGTAATGTTAGAGTTAGCTATACAGGGTTGAGGTTGATTTTAAAAATATATATACTTTGAGTTGTGATCTAACCTGAGATGTGTATACACTGGGTCGTGGATTGATTCAAGATAATATATATATCAATTTATTTCTATACATTTAACAAAGGACAAGTAGTTGTAGGTTACTAACGAGGACAGCTGACTTAATAAACTTAAAATATCAAAATGTATTAAAAGTGTTGTAAATATATTTTGAACATACTTTGATATATATGTACATATTTGTTATAGGTTCGTGAATCGACCAGTGGCCAAGTCTTACTTTCCGACGAAGTAAAAATCTGTGAAAGTGAGTTATAGTCCCACTTTTAAAATCTAATATTTTGGGATGAGAATACATGCAGTTTTATAAATGTTTTACGAAATAGACACAAGTAAATGAAACTATATTATATGGGTGAATGATCGAAGCCGAATATGCCCCTTTTGCTTGGTAACCTAAGAATTAGTAAACCGATCTACTAATTGACACGAATCCTAAAGATAGATCTATTGGGCCTAACGAACCCCATCCAAAGTACCGGATGCTTTAGTACTTCGAATTCGTTTTTATCATGTCTGAAGGATTTCCCGGAATGATAGGGGATATTCTTATATGCATCTTGTTAATGTCGGTTACCAGGTGTTCACCATATGAATAATTTTTATCTCTATGTATGGGATGTATATTGAAATATGAAATCTTGTGGTCTATTATTATAATTTGATAATATATAGGTTAAACCTATAACTCACCAACACTTTTTGTTGATGTTTTAAGCATGTTTATTCTCAGGTGATTATTAAGAGCTTCCGCTGTTGCATACTAAAATAAGGATAAGATTTGGAGTCCATGCTTGTATGATATTATGTAAAAACTGCATTCAAGAAACTTATTTTTGATGTAATATATTCTTATTGTAAACCATTATGTAATGGTCGTGTGTAAATGGTATATTTTAGATTATCATTATTTGATAATCTACGTAATGATTTTAAAACCTTTATAAATAAAATAAAGGTTATGGTTGTTTTAAAAATGAATGCACTCTTTGAAAAACGTCTCATATAGAGGTCAAAATCTCGCGATGAAATCAATTAATATGGAACATTTATAATCAATATGAATGGGACATTTCAACCTGGGCTACTAGAAAGATGATTTTCATTTAGTTTGGTTCGAGTAGATGATTTTCCGTTTAGGCCTCTTCTTAATCCGAGTTACGGTTTAGGATTTATGGCCCTCCGAAAGTCACTACGCCCTTGTAACGTTGTGCTGAAATTTCTGACCTACTCGTACTTAAACCGTCGCCACGGGCAAACGAAGATAAGTTAGATTCTTAAAATTGGTCAGCGGTTAGGGGACTCATATACGGAACCTTAGCCACTGATTACGCGTCTTTTCAATTTACGTAGAGGTCGTAGCAGCTGACCGAAGTCAGCCTATTGTTTCGATCTCTATTCTTGTCAAACTTACTTAGCTTTTATGATGATGAATGATGATGATGATGACACTTAAACTTATTTTATGCACTAATAGAACTTATAAAGACAATCTACTGACCTAGTAACCTTTGATTTAGGTTGACGACCTTTCGGACCGACTTACTACTCGCATACTTTCATTACCGACTTTACCGCTTTTATCACTGTGAGTTATAGCATCCCTTTTTACTTATACTATTTTTGAGACTGAGAATACATGCGCTTTTTATGTTTTGCTTACTTGACACGAGTACTTAAACTTTACATATGTGTGGGTTATACAACGCCATAAAGATTCCCCTTAGCACGGTAACGTTTAACTATTGGTTTTTGAACCGGTAGACGCGAATATTAGATATGGATCCATAGGGCTTGACATCCCCACTCGAGCTAGTCACGCTAGCATTTAACGGGTGTTTAATACTTCGAGGACATACGCACTCGCTAGGTGTACTTTTAGGGGGTGATATTTATATTTACGTTAAGTCTATTTACCATGTGCCCACGGTTATACATATGCTTTTCATACTGTTTTGAAACATCGAAATCTCGTGGTCAATCTTATATTACTATTACAACTTAAACTATAGCTCACCAACATTATTGTTGATGTTTTTAAGCATGTTTTCTCAGGTGCTTAGTGTAATGACCCGGAATTTTCCGACCAAATTATACTTATGAGATTAATATTTACATAAATTAAACCATACCAACATGATAAGCAATCCAAATTGTTGAGACTTGTGTTTTTGAAAAGAGTTTTACACAACGTTTGACCGTCCAATATGACCGATGATATCACGAACTATATAACATACGATATAAGTATATTTATATATATATGTGTATATATATGTATTTATATATATTTAACATGATCTAAGGATGGTTTAACATCTCATTGTGTACTAATGACAATGAGTTATAAGTATATTTTGAAACTACTAACTTAAGTTTTCAAAACGATAACTATACGTAACATTCTTTGATATATATACTTATAATCTATAATGCTTATACATGTATCGTATATATAATGTATTTAATCACTTTTTAAGGACTTAAATACATAAAACAATATAAGTATATTCATAAAAGATAGCTATATTTGGATTCTCGTTCTGTTTCCTCAAGATTTCTAAATGTATATCTAGGGTATATGTACCCGTATCATACCCAGCTTCTATACATATTTACTATTGGTATATACATATCAAATCAACATCTTAATCAACATTATTACTGCCCTAGATATGAGGTAACTAGGATTTGTCAAGTAGTATGAATTATTAGTAAGAAAACAAAATTAGGAATCCTTTTATTTCTTTATAAACTAAAAACATTTTTATAAATGAAAACCATTTCTTCACTCCATTTTCTCATACCTACACCCTCATTTCTCTCTTAAAATACTCCTAACTTCATACTTGATCATCTCTAAGCATTTTCCCCATCAATTAGCTTCAATTACAAGCCTTAAACACCATAAGAAAACTCTTTCAAGAACATATCAAAATAACCACCCATTTGAAGAAGTTTACTTCCAACCTTTTGATCTAACTCCACCACTTTTTGATTCCAAGATTATTTCTTATATTTTGCAGTAACTTTGTCCAAGTAACTTGAGGTAGTAACCTTGTTCATAATCTTATTCAATTCATATTCATATAGCTATCTTATTTTGTGGTATAAAATTTTAACAACAAGAACATAGTTTGAATGATTTCAAACTTGTTTGCAAACTAAATAGATCCTTCTAAATTGACTTTTAAAACATTTCAAGACCTGTAATATATCATAATGATATGCTAACCTAACAAGATATAACTTGGTTTTACAAAGAACATCTTAAAAACTGAATCTACGTCGTTCGGGTGCAACCGGGGGCTGTTTTGGGTTGGATAATTAAAAACCATCTTGAACTTTGAATTGGAAATTCATGTTCTGGAAAAATGATATTTCTTATGAATATGTTAACACATAAAAATTTCATGGTTTAACTCAAAGTGTAAGTATTTTTAAAGAAAATATATTGATATATTATATATATGGTTAGGTTCGTGATATCTATCGTAGACCAAGTCGAATTAAATACCTTCAAGGCAAAAGTGAGTTTCATTGCTCCCTTTTTAATTGCTTTTGCAATATATATTTTTGTGCTGAGAATACATGCGCTGCTTTTATAAATGTTTACAAAATAGACACAAGTACTTAAAAATATATTCTACGTTGAGTTGTACCACTGGCATATTTCCCTGTAGCTTGGTAACTACTATTTACATGGGTATTGTAAACGCGAATCCTGTTGATAGATCTATCGGGCCTGACAACCCCAACCGGACTGGATGACCAGTATTCAACGGTTGCACAGTACTTCGTTTTGGTGACTACACTTGGTACGGTGTAGCGAGATTTCATAATAAAGGGAATATGCGATGTTGATTAAATGTTAAGTATGGTTACCAAGTGCTCAACCACTTAGAATGCTTTACATACACTTGCGAGTGTATTATGTTTATGATTATGAAATCTTGTGGTCTATTAACATATTGAAATGATTGTCATGATAAACCTATGAACTCACCAACCTTTTGGTTGACACTTTAAAGCATGTTTATTCTCAGGTACGAATTAAGTCTTCCGCTGTGCATTTGCTCAATATAAGGGCATTACTTAGAGCCGATCATCGCAATGGGACCAAATGTTGATGACTTCGTCCAGGTGGATTAGGACGGGTCCTTTCAGTTGGTATCAGAGCAATGGTCGTAGCGAACCAGGTCTTGCATTAGTGTGTCTAACTAGTAGTTGTTAGGATGCATTAATGAGTCTGGACTTCGACCGTGTCTACATGTCAAAAGTTTTGCTTATCATTTCTAGTCGGAAATCATCTGCTTATCATCCTTAGGAAATTACCTGCTTATCATTCATAAGTCTAGACACGTTTTACTGCATTTACTGCATTGATAGTGTATAGACGAATTCTTATCTTAACATATCTATTATTGCGAACTTTGACTGATATCTTTTCAAAGATTCTCCGTAATTTACGGGATTTTGGTATTATATATACATATGTAAATTATGTATTGAAGAGTACCAAATCTAACTCCTATAATCTATTCCATACCAAAAATTCATTTTCCCCATTATACAAGATGGATTCCGCATCTAGTTCGAATTCTTCAGATTCTGACAGTTATTCAGATATGAATTTCCATTCGGGCTCCGAAAGCAGCATCACCGGAATGGATCAACCAATTTCCCATCATCTATTCTGGATGAATTGGGTATGGGTTCGTAATATACTAAATCACTGGAGACAAGAAGAAGGTGATCCATTCCATCCACCAAATTGCCCTCTTGGCAATGAACCTGAAGCACTTACCGACGAACCTATTCGAAACACCATTTTCTCTCTCATTTCTAGAGTATCTCGTCACGATTATATACTATCCCATATTACAAATCTTGTTCATTCGCTCGCTCCAACCTCCAATCATCCCGGTGTACTAGGAGAAGTTAACGAACTTTACGCTCGCGTGACGGCTTTGGAGAACATGGTGCGAAGGTTGCAAACACCAGCAGCAGCACCAGCAGCATAATCAGCACCACCATCAATAACATCAACAATACCATCATCACCACTAACAAACAACATCCGCATCACACGTCTCGACATCATAATCTGTCCCACAAACATCAACATCATACGCACCATAGATACTAAGGAGTACCAACAATAATGAACGATGAAGTATTGATCCATAACTTCATTGATATTCTGCGAAGAATATGTGGTTTCAAAAAGTTTTAGAGATTTCTTATTCTAGCTCAAACCGAAAAGCAAATGAGATTAATATCATATTAACTCATTAAATTCGTGATTTCATCTGAAGAAAATATATATGTATATATGTTTTCATAAAGATTGTAATTAAAAGTTCTTTTGTATAAAATATTAATGGTGAAATTTTTTTTTAACGGGTAGGTAATACCCGAGGAATAATTAGATTTCATCTTAACAAGTTACATTGTACATTCGTCGAAGCTGATTCAACAGTCATTTACTATCCTACTTACAACCACCGATATACGTATCCGTTCACCGCAGAATAATCATTTTCATTCAATTTCATATTTGGATTTTGACTTCCCAGAATCCAACAAGTGGCATATGAAGAAAACATATGACAAAATAAAATCTGTTAGAAACAAACAAATTAACTATGAAAATTTTTGTTAAGAATCCACGCTAACTGTTCCAGCTAACTGTTCCTAGCTAACTGATTACATTTTATTTATCGCAGTTTATTTATCGCAATTTAATTATCGCACTTTTATTTATCGTCATTTAATTTCTGTAATTATTTTACGCCTTTTAAATGTCGGGACACGTATACAATGTTTTGACATATCATATCGACGCATCTATATATATTATTTGGAATCACCATAGACACTCTATATGCAGTAATGATCGAGTTCTCTATACAGGGTTGAGGTTGATTCTACAATAATATATATAGTTTGAGTTGTGATCGAGTCTGAGACGTATATGGGTCACGACACGTATTAATTAATTCGTATATTATATATTAAACTATATATGAATTATTAGACTATTACTGTGGACTATCGACTGTGGACTAATGACATTGGACAATTAAAATGAATTAAAATATTGATTATAACATATGAAACTAAACATTTCTTCAAGATTGCCACTTGATTTCATCTTAAACCTCATTCTATCTCGACGATTACAATAAGCGTTCAAATCTACCATGATTCTTAAAAACACCTCAATCGAGAGGATAAACCAACCGCACTTCATCTACGGAAGAAAAGATTGATGCATATAGTTATGCACCTGAAAACCCCTCGGAAACTGAGTAAACGTTTGACACGTATATGTTCTAGTTCCTTCGACATTGTTATTACCGAAGATCGTTTTGCAATCCCTTTCCAAAGTAGCTAATTTTGTCACAGCTCCAGCAAGTCAACTTCGACTTTTCATCCGAAACAACTTTATTATAACCGCGATATATATGCGTACTCTTTATTGTTACCGGGGAACCTTTTATATTCCACAATATTACCATCAGCGATTAATCATTCTAAAAACACAATTCTCCTAAAACTACTACCTCGGTTTGATAACCGATGACCCAGATCAGTTAACTTTGAAAATGCTCACGAAGCAGCATGTTGAAGATGATCTTAATGGCCAAAAGTTTGAAGATAAAGAAAGGAGTGTTAGGAACGCTCGATAGAAAATTTAGTACCGAAAAGCGGATTATGCGAAACTATGAAGAAAGTCGTGGACAAATCACAAAGAATAAGTTTGCCTTCAAAGAATCCAAATGATTCTGTGCCTGCTGAAATCGTTAGCAAACATCTTATTTCTCATTCTAAACCTTCACAGACAAATCTTCTTCATCATTCATTGATATTAGAAATTCTAAGATATTCTCGTATGTTCTATTATAAATATCCTCCATATTTCTGGCGATATTTTCACAACTATTCTTATCTGAGATCATTTATCTCTCCGTAATATCTGCAATATAAAAGAAACTGTGTTAGTTTCTAAATTCTGAAACCTTCGAGTTTAAAATATGAATGTTTTGAAGTAGTGTTGAGAACTGAAGCATAGATTAGTATAATATAATGACACTTGATCAACGTCATTATATTATAGTAAGTCATGCTGAGTTTCTAATGAAGCATGATGATTCACAGTACCGTCATCATGTGCCATTTACACGACTCTTACATTTTATCTAATCTCTAAACATATCAAGAGAATATTTTTCTGGATGACTCGGTCTTCTCCAGGGTATTCTGGTAATATAACAAATCAAAATCGTTCTATTACCATTTTCTTCTTAGAGCATTAGCTATGTTCATTCTGAATTTCATATCTACGAATTCCGGACCATTACTCGCTTGACTCGAAGTCGGGAAAAGAAAACGAAAGCATGAAGCTCCGAAAAATAATGAAGAATATTAACTCCGATAATAACCCCGAAATTACAAACCGTATATATCGATGCAGATAGCAATATAGAGACACGGGAGAATTAGAAACACTATAAACACAAGAGTATAGTAGAAGTAAATAGATTCTTCTGGTGGTAGATGAAAAAGAAGAATGACAGATATAAAAATTAGGAGTATATCAAGAATCAGGACTGGATGGAGCATATTGATGAATGCTTTAAAGTAAGAATCAAGGGAGAAAGAATAGAAGGTGTGAGTCGTGGAAAATAAGGAAACGAAGGGGTGAATTTATAGTGAAATATCCGACAGAGCAATCGAAACAGATTATTGCATATAATCAAAGAAGATCCTAATTTCCTTAATCACCAAAGAACCAAATCTTATTACGTAAGATTCTCTTTAAATCCCTTAAATCCCGGAAATCAATCATAAATACGTCATCGGTTAAGACGAATATATTTTACTCATCTCACTCTTTTACGATAGTCTCATTTATATTCTTCGCATAATCGAATCGTTTTATCTACATTACTCAATGATGATAAAACTCCATTATCACCTTATATTTGTCATGAAAACCTTCTTATTGTTATCCATAACAACCTCTATAAAATTTCGGGGACGAAATTTCTTTAACGGGTAGGTACTGTAATGACCCGGAATTTTCCGACCAAATTATACTTATGAGATTAATATTTACATAAATTAAACCATACCAACATGATAAGCAATCTAAATTGTTGAGACTTGTGTTTTTGAAAAGAGTTTTACACAACGTTTGACCGTCCAATATGACCGATGATATCACGAACTATATAACATACGATAATTATACATTTGTGTATATATATGTATTTATATATATTTAACATGATCTAAGGATGGTTTAACATCTCATTGTGTACTAATGACAATGAGTTATAAGTATATTTTGAAACTACTAACTTATGTTTTCAAAACGATAACTATACGTAACATTCTTTGATATATATACTTATAATCTTTAATGCTTATACATGTATCGTATATATAATGTATTTAATCACTTTTTAAGGACTTAAATACATAAAACAATATAAGTATATTCACAAAAGATAGATATATTTGAATTCTCGTTCCGTTTCCTCAAGATTTCTAAATGTATATCTAGGGTATATGTACCCGTATCATACCCAGCTTCTATACGTATTTACTATTGGTATATACACATCAAATCAACATCCTAATCAACATTATTACTGCCCTAGATATGAGGTAACTAGGATTTGTCAAGTAGTATAAATTATTAGTAAGAAAACAAAATTAGGAATCCTTTTCTTTCTTTATAAACTAAAAACGTTTTTATAAATGAACACCATTTCTTCACTCCATTTTCTCATACCTACACCCTCATTTCTCTCTTAAAATACTCCTAACTTCATACTTGATCATCTCCAAGCATTTTCTCCATCATTTAGCTTCAATTACAAGCCTTAAACACCATAAGAAAACTCTTTCAAGAACATATCAAAATAACCACCCATTTGAAGAAGTTTACTTCCAACCTTTTGATCTAACTCCACCACTCTTTGATTCCAAGATTATTTCTTATCTTTTGCAGTAACTTTGTCCAAGTAACTTGAGGTAGTAACCTTGTTCATAATCTTATTCAATTCATATTCATATAGCTATCTTATTTTGTGGTATAAAATTTTAACAACAAGAACATAGTTTGAATGATTTCAAACTTGTTCGCAAACTAAATAGATCCTTCTAAATTGACTTTTAAAACATTTCAAGACCTATAATATATCATAATGATATTCTAACCTAACAAGATATAACTTGGTTTTACAAAGAACATCTTAAAAACCGAATCTACGTCGTCGGAGTGCAACCGGGGGCTGTTTTGGGTTGGATAATTAAAAACCATCTTGAACTTTGAATTGGAATTTCATGTTCTGGAAAAATGATATATCTTATGAATATGTTAACACATAAAAATTTCATGGTTTAACTCAAAGTGTAAGTATTTTTAGAAAAATGATCATTAAATGTTGTTTTTATGATGGAAAATGATCACTTTCATAAGTTTCACCAAAGTTTGACCTATACAAACTAAGGTATTTTCAGTTCATATTCTTAAAATTTGGCTCGATTCAAGGAAGTGGCAAGTTGAACCAACAAAAACGGAGTTGTAATGAAGAAACTACGACTAAAACAAGATTGTGTATCCGAAGCTAGTTTAGCTACGAAAATATTTGGAGAAAAAGTAAATTAATCATATCTTTTCTAATTAATATGATATTTTATATATAATTACTTATGATTTGATTTTATATATTTCAGGACCACCCGTAAACAACACGAGAAGATTAATCATAAGACCTCATGATTGTACGCAACACGTCATTTGACAACACGGTACTTTATGTACGCAACACGTCATTTGAAAAGATGGTACCATGGTTCGAGATTAATTCTGAGCAATACGAATATGATGGGGTCTTTATTTATTTTATTTAATCAACTAATTGTGGGCCTCTAACATCGGACTGCTAACTACGGACTAAGAAAATATTAAAAGTATTAAAAGTATATATATATGTAACGATTACATAAAAAGAAAATATGTTGATATATTATATATATGGTTAGGTTCGTGATATCTATCGGAGACCAAGTGGAATTAAATACCTTCAAGGCAAAAGTGAGTTTCATTGCTCCCTTTTTAATTGCTTTTACAATATATATTTTTGGGCTGAGAATACATGCGCTGCTTTTATAAATGTTTACAAAATAGACACAAGTACTTAAAAATATATTCTACGTTGAGTTGTACCACTGGCATATTTCCCTGTAACTTGGTAACTACTATTTACATGGGTATTGTAAACGCGAATCCTGTTGATAGATCTATCGGGCCTGACAACCCCAACCGGACTAGATGACCAGTATTCAACGATTGCACAGTACTTCGTTTTGGTGACTACACTTGGTACGGTGTAGTGAGATTTCATAATAAAGGGAATATGCGACGTTGATTAAATGTTAAGTATGGTTACCAAGTGCTCAACCACTTAGAATGCTTTACATACACTTGTGAGTGTATTATGTTTATGATTATGAAATCTTGTGGTCTATTAACATATTGAAATGATTGTCATGATAAACCTATGAACTCACCAACCTTTTGGTTGACACTTTAAAGCATGTTTATTCTCAGGTACGAATTAAGTCTTTCACTGTGCATTTGCTCAATATAAGGGCATTACTTGGAACCGATCATCGCAATGGGACCAAATGTTGATGACTTCGTCCAGGTGGATTAGGACGGGTCCTTTCACTTAGTGGTTTGTTGCTTCTGCTGTTAGACTTGCTGTCATGCTGTTTAGACTTGCTGTTAAGGACCTGCTGTGTTAGATAACCTCTGCATAACTTAGAGATGTCTCAATCATGAAACTTTTAATTTGCATTCGCAACTTATGTTATTTAAATAATGGTTTTGTAATGACCTCTGTGTCACGTTATCTTTTGTAAAACGCTATGTCTTTTTATGAATGCAAACTGGTTTTCAAACAGCATGTAGTACTTGACCGTGTAAAGATCCCGTTGTTGACGAATCGTACACAATGGTTTTGTACGGGGAGTCACAATCCGGATATCTAGGATCCCGAAACCCTGGTGGCTGGAGCATATAAACTGTCACTGAAATCTGTCCATGAAGAAAGACGTTCTTGACATCCAGCTGATGAACAGGCCAGTGTCGAGAAACTGCCAAGCTGAGGACAGTGTGTATCGATGCTGGTTTGACAACTGGGCTAAAAGTCTCATCACAATCAATGCCAACCTTCTAGATTCGACCGTTAGCAACGAGTCGAGTCTTATACCTGCTCAAATTACCGTCTGCATTATACTTGTGCTTGAATAACCACATGGAGCGAACTATGTTCGTGTTCGATGGGCGAGGCACAAGTTTCCAAGTACTGTTGTTAATTAAGGCGTTATATTCATCAGTCATAGCTTGTTTCCAGTTAGGGTCGTGAAGAGCATCGAGGTAAGAGCGGGGAATGGGAGATATGGTAGTTGTGTGAAGGTTGAGACGTTGAACCGGCTTGGTGGTACTGAGACGGGTGTGAGTGATCATAGGGTGAGTGGAGAGAGAGGTAGAGGAAGATGTAGCCTAAGTAGGAGGAGGCTGTGGCTCCAAAATAGGGTGTGGTGGAGGTATGAGGTCGGTAACCTCATTAGGAGGAGGTTGTGTCTCCAGAATAGGATGAGGTGGAGGTGTGGTGTCATTTGCCTCAGTGGGAGGAGGCTGTGTCTCCAGTGGTTTATGAAATGTTCGGGAAAAGATATTTGGAGGAGGGTCCAGAAAGTCATAGGATGGTGGTTGAGTGGGTGTCATGGAACCAAATGGGAAGCATGTCTCATCGAAGGTGACATGTCGAGAGATGATGATTTTGTTAGTGGTAAGATCCAGACAACGGTAACCCCGATGATTAGAGGGGTACCCAAGAAAAATACACGGAGTAGAGCGAGGATCAAGTTTGTGTGTGGTGTGAAGGTGAGGATAGCAGAGGTAACCGAAGACACGAAGAGTGGTGTAGTTAGGTTTTTGTTTGTAGAGACGGAAGTGCGGGATGTCATGATTGATGGCAGAAGAGGGAAGAATGTTAAGTAGGTAGGCTGCCATGTTGAGAGCTTCCACCCAATATGTGGGCGGGAGATGTGCTTGAAAGAGTAGGGTGCGAATTAGATTGTTAATAGTGCGGAGCATACGTTCAGACTTTCCGTTTTGCTGAGAGGTGTGAGGACAGGAGAATCGAAATTGAATACCATTAGTTTGAAGAAGTTGACGGAAAGCAATGTTATCGAATTCACCCCCATTATCACATTGAAAAGCTTTGATTTCTTGATTAAATTGAGTGCGAACAAATGTACGAAATTGTATAAATGTGGTAAGTGCGTCAGATTTATTGCGTAACGGAAAAACCCATACATAATGCGAAAAATGATCAAGAAATATAATATAATATTTTAAACCACTAAGACTAGGAATAGGAGACGTACATAAATCCGAATGAATAATATCAAAAGAAGCATTAACGTTAGAACTAGAAACAGAAAAAGGGAGACGCACATGTTTGCCAAGCTGACAAGCATGACAAAGAACGGGACGACGATTTATTACAAATAATATGTAACGACCCGGCTTTTTCGACTTGCTTTTGTGCCTTGTGTTTTTGCGAAACTGCGTATTTGTGCGTACTGTGTTACTTTATACTCTGGAAACTTGATTTACGTGGTTTACTTCCATTTATATGTTAAAACGTGCCTTAGAGTACGTAGGATACATAACTTGATCATTGGAAGCCTTTATAACCGTTAGTGTTATTTGACGTTTCGAATAAACCGCGAACTTGCGCGTACGTTTAACTTTTGTCATAATCGGAATATTATGACTGCGAAATATTAATTATTATTTTATAATAATAATTACCTGGGTTTTTGGATGCTTAATTACGCGTAGTAATTTAATTATGCACAATAGTTAGTCTTGTTGGACTTTCTACCTTGTTGGGCTCAAGCCCACCCTACTCTAGCTAGTGATCCAATTAATTAGCCCTTGTCCATGTCATCAATCCTTGTCAAATTCCTTGCTTATAAATACTAGCCCTTGTCCATGTCATCAATCCTTGTCAAATTCCTTGCTTATAAATACTAGCCCTTGTCCATGTCATCAATCCTTGTCAAATTCCTTGCTTATAAATACTAGCCCTTGTCCATGTCATCAATCTTTGTCAAATTCATTGCTTATAAATACTAGCCATTTACCTCTCATTCAAATCACTTGCTCATTTGGTTTTCACACACACTTGTTCTTTCTTTCTTCCCTTTCTAGTATTGCTTGTAAGTCTTCTTTTTCTTCTTCTTTTCCTTTCATTTTCGTGGCCATCATCATCATATTATGGAGATCAAAGTTCCTTTTAGCTTTGATCTTGCTTATATCTTGTTGATTCAAGCATGAATCTTTCAAGAACATGGTTTCTAGCTTTGAATCTTCACCAACTTTGTAGATTCATCTTTCTTTTACTTTAATCTTGTTATTTTGTGATAAAGATTCAAATTTTTGTTTGTTATCTTCATATATCTTAAAGATCCAAGCTTTATGCTTCAAGATCTTCAAGAACACTAAAGGTTCAAGCTTTCTAGCTTTGTGACCTTATAAATTGTGTGAAATGGATCCAAGCTCTCTAGCTTAGGGTTCCATCACCTCTTTTGACTTGGATCATGTTCATACTTGTTTGATTGATGTAAAGTTTGTAACTTTGTTTGTAATAGGACTTGTAATTGTGTTAAGACTAAGGATATGATGTAACCTTGGTTCATCATCCATCTAAGACTCTTAAATGAGTTGTGTTACCACTTAGTCTTAACATATTGTGTATTGATGGTAGAATTTTGGTCAAAAGTGATGCTAAACCATCAACGAGTTGTACACTTGAAGCTACAAGCATCAAGGATGAGAACCGTGATGAGCATCAAGCACCAAGAACCTCACCGGAGCACTTGTCCACTGATTTTCGTATCTTATCATACCACCTAGGCTACTGGAAAGCTGATTTTCAGTTAGCTCGGTTCGAGTAGATGATTTTCCTTTTAGACCTCGTCTTAATCCGAGTTACGGTTTAGGATTTATGGCCCTCCGAGAGTCACTACACCCTATTAACGTCGTGCTGAAATTTCTGACCTACTCGCACTTAAACCATCGCAACGGTCAAACGAAGACGAGTTAGGTTCTGAAAATTGGTCAGCGGTTAGGGGGCTCACATACGGAGCCATATCCACTGACTATGCATCTTTTCGATTTACGTAGAGCTCGCAGCAGCTGACCGAAGTCAGCCTATTATTTCGATCTCTATTCTTGTCGAACTTACTTAGCTTTTATGATGATGAATGATGATGATGATGACACTTAAACTTATTTTATGCACTATTAGAATTTATAAAAAAAACCTACTGACCTAGTAACCCTTGATTTAGGTTGACGACCTTTCGGACCGACTTACTACTTGCGTACTTTCATTACCGACTTTACCGCTTTTATCACTATGAGTTATAGCATTCCCTTTTTACTTTAAACTTATTTTGGGAACTGAGAATACATGCGGATTTTATGTTTTACATACTAGGCACGAGTACTTAAACTTATATATGTGTGGGTTATACAACGGCATAAACATTCCCTTTAGCTCGGTAACGTTTAATCATTGGTTTTTGAACCGTGAACGCGAATCTTAGATATGGATCCATAGGGTTTGACATCCCCACTCGGGCTAGTCACGCTAGAATTTAACGAGTGTTTAATACTTCATAGACATACGCACTTGCCAAGTGTACTTTCAGGGGGTATAAATGTTAAGTCTAGTTACCGGGTCCCTACGGTTATACATATACTTTATCATACTGATTTGAATTACTGATTTGAAACGCTTGTTTCAAGCACTGAAATCTCGTGGCCTACATTACATTACTGAATACAAACAAACTATAGCTCACCAAAATTCGTGTTGACTTTTTAAGCATGTATTTCTCAGGTGTTTAGACGTTGTTGCTTCTGCTGTTAGCCTTGCTGTTCTAGTCTCGGTGTATAGACTTGCTGTTACAGACTTGCTGTGTTAGACTTCCGCTGCATTACTTAGAGATGTCTCAAGCATGAAACTTTTACTTTGCATTCCCAACTTATGTTATTTTCAAAACAATAGCTTTGTAATGACCTTAGTATCATGTACTCATGTTAATGTTTCCTATTCATCTTTTGTAAAACGTTATATGTTCATGAATGCAAAACTGGTATTCAAATAGCATATAGTGTTTGACCTTGTAATGATCCTGTTGTTGATGTACCGTACACGATGATTTTGTACGGGGCGTCACAGTTGGTATCAGAGCATTGGTTGTAGGGAATTAGGTTGCATTAGTGAGTCTAGGACCAACCCAAGTAGGATTCACTAATAGGACTAATCTACAACTTGCTAGTTTACTTGTTTCTGCGGAACCTGCTGCATGCTACTGTGTTATATTACTACATGTTACTACTTACTACTACTGCATGCCACTGCTTACTTTTACTACCGTATGAACTTGCTGCATGCTACCGTTTCGTTTTACTGCTATGTAAACTCGCTGCATGCTTTTGCTTATTCTAGCTACTGCATGCTACTATCTGCTTTCGATTGCATGTTACTTCTGTTTAGTACTGTTAATATTGCCATGCTATATACTGCTGTAAACGAGCTAGGTTGCTGTAGTGCCTGATTACGTGCTTGCTTCATGCCTTCTATTCGCTGCACCGACTTGGAAAAACTTACCTTTCCTAGTTCAGATGTTCTTCTGAACCCATTTCCCACACGTCTAACCCTAAGGATTAGTATTGTAATCCACCTGTTACTACTGTTCCACCATTCCAGAGATCGAAACAATTCTTCACGCAATCTAGGAGGAGTACCCCTCGGATTACACACCCACTAAAGTCGATCCTCGGAGGAGGAGATATTGGAGGATTTGTCGGAGTAACCGCACCCCGAGCTCACTCTAAATAGCCACGTACGACGTGTGAACATTCGAAGGTTGTTCAGTTCCTGCAAGATGGCTCGTATCTAATACGCTTTCATGACCGTCACTTATCTCTTTCGTTCTTCACCACTGCTCGATGATCTGACGACATTTCTGGATTTAGTACCCTAACACTCTTAGGCATTGGGGAAGTCGGGAGGACATCTCCTTTCACAAGGTCAGAGTGCCTTCTACTGATGCTCAACCATACCCAAAGACTTGGGAGTCGCCTCAAGACATATCGTACTACTACTTGCTACACATACAACTCGACGCGAGACCCAGATTGAATTTCTAGAAAGGAACCTAACGATGTTACCTGAACCTGAACATTTTGAAGAAATTTCAGGACATTTAGGCATTGGTGCATGACCTACGGAACTTACGCACCCACACCGAGAAACCGTGAGATTAATTATGTAGATTTTGTTTTGAGATAGCATAGATAAAGCACCGTGGGATGAAATTGAGTAGAACTGAAAGTGATCACGTTACATTGACCATATGGAGTGATATTGGAATGAACGTACGATTTAGTACAATATAATGACGCCAGGCCAGCGTAATTATATTGAAGTGAATTATGCAGAAGTCCCAATGTTACTACATAAGGAATATGAAGCGATTCAAAGGAAATTTTGGTAGGAACCACTTGAGTATACGCATTATGGTCTGATAAAGGTAGGAATAACCACTTAGTCTAGATACTATACGAGAAGGGCCTGGACTGCAGAATTGATAACCCGAAAATTTGTTATAGATATAGACACCCTGGATACTTAAGGAAAAAGTTCTCAAATAGGAAAAAAAAACTTTGGACTCACATACGATAGAGCAATCGTTATCTCAGCTATGGAGACTCGCATGGATCCTAATTTTAGTTAGGGTACGTTTCTTCACAATGATTTATCGTCTCGGAATTGTTTAATACTAGAGTGATAGAAACCTTATACCTAAGAATCCTAGTGTGATGACTAATAAGCCATTAACAATCATGAGAGTTAAGTATTCTATAGGACAAGCTAATGGTAAGTTGGTAGAGATAGAGGAGTAATTTAAGATAGTACCTTAAAAATTAACAGGTGGGTCATTTGGAGATGACCTCATGCCAACAAAACTTGGAAGTTTTATAGTAGTAGTTGGAAAGGATTAGTTACCTACGCACAAGCAGATGTTATTTGAGAAGGTTGATAAAAATTTTCACGGCAGTATAATAAGATATGGTTGAAATGGACCTTAAAATTAACCTAATACTCATCGAGTTAGAAAGCTTTGAGGAAATAGTTGGAACAGACTGACTTTCAAGGACGAAAGCGAAAGTTATTTATAGTAAGAAGATTATTCGTATACCTCGCGAGAATGGTGAGCCAAAAGCCATCCGGATTACTTCAACAACCCGAGATCCCACAATGGAAATGGGAAGGGATGACGATGGATTTCATTCTGAAACTACCGAAAACAGTCGGCAGTTATGACACTATCGGGGTTATCGTTGATCGCCTCACCAAATCTGCTCACTTTCTAGCCATGAAAGAAACTGATACAATGGACAACGATACATAAAGGAAATTGTATCCCGTCACTTCAGCAATTCAAATACTATACTACCCAAGAATCGTATTTGATACTCATTCTTATGCGACACTGAATCCTAACTTATTCCGAGAAAATTCTTAATCAATGATAATCACACCATCACCCTTCTTACATCGATATTAGTCATACCAGTTCGGAATTTCCAAAATCAATGGGTAGTTAATCCCCGTCCTCATATTCTCCCTTTCGTTTCTCACTTATAAGCAACAACTTTATACTTAAGCATTTTTGGTCGAAGGACTTATGCCCTACTAATAGTCATCAACCACATTAAAATTCAACAGTTTTCATTACCTCGTAACATTTTTGCTCAAATATCACCCGAGATTTTCAAAAGTCTTTTACTCGATTCTCATCAATCTTTTTTCAACTTGTAACCTCCGAAATATGAAAATTTTGTTTGCCAAAATTTTACTTACACTATTTTACTGTGTGATCCTCTCAAAACTTAATAAAAATAAATTTATTTTATTTGCCATTCGTGCAAATTTTTGAAATCGTATACGTTATATAAAATAAAGTAAATAATTACTTCTTTTTGACAAATACATATGAAATTTTACTTTCACTTTTACAAATCAAATCTTTTATTCAAAGGATATTTTACCTTGAATGGTACGTGTTGTACATAACCCTAGTTTGCTAAGAACTTAATTTCTTTTCTTACATCGTCACCTTAAATGAATTCTATAAAATTTTCGTTGCTTGTCAATATAAAATTTTTCGTTGCTTATTCATATCCAAGTCATCATGAAGACAGACAACTGTCGAAACTAAGAGATTCATGTATGTGTATGTGATGAAGGCACTTACTACCACGTCATGCAGAGCCTTCGGGCATCCACAAACACTTAAACCATTCAAAATTACTGCATTACCCCAGGGATCTTATTCTTCACATCTGTCGGAGCGATGCTCTATCTTACATAACTCAAAGTTCTGACCTATTCCAAGGAAATTCTCATCTAGCGATATTAACATCATTAGTATTCCTACTTTAATATTAGCCATAACGTGTATGGCATTCTGCAAAGTCAAGAAGCGATTAACTTCTCTTCCTCATGCTCTATCCTTCATACCTCACTTTTTAGCAACGGCTTCGGACATAAACATTTTTGGGCCAAAGACTTAAGTTCGGATAATCATCAAAACTACATTTAATTCATTAGTTTTCATTACCTAGTATCATGTCAACCGATGATTCAAAGATTTTTCACTCGACCTTTTTCAACTCGTAACCTCTGAAATACGAAAAACTATGTTTATCAAAATTTTTACACGTTGATTTACACGTTGCTTATTTGTGCGGTCCTCACGAGATTTATGGACAAATGAAAGTACTAAAAACTTTTCTATGACTTACGCGATTTATAAAATCATATATGTATAAATTTACCCTTACTTATTTTGGGTTAGTACATACTAAGTTATACCTTCAAGATGATTAAAAATCGCTCCTTTATTGAGTTGTTTTAAGTCAAATAATTTTGTGCAAATGGTACTCGTTATACATACTTCTAAATTTACCAAGAACTTCGTTCCATTTATGTTGTCGCATCAAACATTTAAAGGTTTTTCAAAACTTCTTCGGTTGATTTTATTAAAGGTTTTCGTATTAGACTACACCATGTAGGGATCACACTTCTTCTCTCCCTCCGTTAGGGATGAAGCTTACTATTAAAATCCTTGTTAAAAACGCTTGAGCCACTTTGGGTGGCATATTTATAAAAAAAAATTGTTAGGAAGTCTTTGTACTCGAAAAATGTTCCTTTTAAGGTTAAACATGGCAAAATCGCGGGCCGATAAATCAGTTTTCTGAAGTACACTCAATGATCACCCCATTGTAGGAAGGACACTAGGTGGGTTTCTATTCTCAATATTTCACGGCTAATC
This sequence comes from Rutidosis leptorrhynchoides, assembly GCF_046630445.1. Lineage (NCBI taxonomy): Eukaryota > Viridiplantae > Streptophyta > Magnoliopsida > Asterales > Asteraceae > Rutidosis > Rutidosis leptorrhynchoides. The sequence goes on from NC_092336.1 coordinate 281,945,938, forward strand.
GCAACATCCTTGTAAAAATCATCTCTATGAATTAGTAGGTTGAGGTACAAGGAATCGTTTTGAGATTCTTTTCACTTAGAGTAAACCGTTCTTTACGACCAAGGGTCCACGTATCTTCTTGTCCGCGCATCTCCTTAAGTATAAGGATAAATTCATAACAAACCGCTCGAAGAGTTCACCCTGGTTCAAAGATCACACCTTTCGTGCGATTCTCTTTCGGAAATGTAAAGTAACATACTTTAGGAATCTATGAATCTTGTTATCCTCTTGGAAGGGACTGCTTAAAACATCTGTAATACGGATATGGTTACTCTACACATTCCTTTCTTCGTTGGTTGCAACTATATGTTATTCTAGTTAATGTTAACCCTAACTTCAACATGTAACTGAAGGGATAAAGTTACATTATGGAACTGTTCTTTCATTCCATCTAAGGATAAGTTCACCTGCAGTATGGTAAACTGGGTGATATCCTTCATTGTTCGTTCAGACCGTCCTGAAGGCACTATAGATAATTATGGCTTGCATTGCATATAAGTCCAATTATTCACTTTCATCAAAAGTTTCAATTCATATAGTCAAATGAAACGTTCTTAAATATCGAGTTCTTTATGCCTATGGTCTCTTTCTGAAATCAAGGGGTTAGTAAAATCCGTGGCTAACACTATCCAGACATCAAATCGCATGGTTATGATCACCATGTTTTCCATCCTACCTGTCAGCTTTGTATTGAGACATAAGCGCTCAATGTTTTAGATGAGTTTAGTAACATTCATGATGTATTTCATGCATCCAGCTTACTAAAGATGCCTGTAAAGCTAAAAACATCATCTTTTCTTTTGTGGATATATTCAGACAACATACTCATGTTAACCAGAAACGAAATCAATTTGTTGATCTCCTAAGAGACTTAATTAATAGCATATACCTATTCTTACTTTTATACGCCAGAGTACCTTTCAAGGTAAATAGCTCACTTTTTAGCCCACGAATCTTTCGGAACTTTGATACGCTACTTCTTATTTAAATACGGTACCATTTCTTTTTGTCACTCCTCAAATTTCGGGACGAAATTTCCCTTAACAGGTGGGTAATGTAACGACCCGGCTTTTTCGACTTGCTTTTGTGCCTTGTGTTTTTGCGAAACTGCGTATTTGTGCGTACTGTGTTACTTTATACTCTGGAAACTTGATTTACGTGGTTTACTTCCATTTATATGTTAAAACGTGCCTTAGAGTACGTAGGATACATAACTTGATCATTGGAAGCCTTTATAACCGTTAGTGTTATTTGACGTTTCGAATAAACCGCGAACTTGCGCGTACGTTTAACTTTTGTCATAATCGGAATATTATGACTGCGAAATATTAATTATTATTTTATAATAATAATTACCTGGGTTTTTGGATGCTTAATTACGCGTAGTAATTTAATTATGCACAATAGTTAGTCTTGTTGGACTTTCTACCTTGTTGGGCTCAAGCCCACCCTACTCTAGCTAGTGATCCAATTAATTAGCCCTTGTCCATGTCATCAATCCTTGTCAAATTCCTTGCTTATAAATACTAGCCCTTGTCCATGTCATCAATCCTTGTCAAATTCCTTGCTTATAAATACTAGCCCTTGTCCATGTCATCAATCCTTGTCAAATTCCTTGCTTATAAATACTAGCCCTTGTCCATGTCATCAATCTTTGTCAAATTCCTTGCTTATAAATACTAGCCATTTACCTCTCATTCAAATCACTTGCTCATTTGGTTTTCACACACACTTGTTCTTTCTTTCTTCCCTTTCTAGTATTGCTTGTAAGTCTTCTTTTTCTTCTTCTTTTCCTTTCATTTTCGTGGCCATCATCATCATATTATGGAGATCAAAGTTCCTTTTAGCTTTGATCTTGCTTATATCTTGTTGATTCAAGCATGAATCTTTCAAGAACATGGTTTCTAGCTTTGAATCTTCACCAACTTTGTAGATTCATCTTTCTTTTACTTTAATCTTGTTATTTTGTGATAAAGATTCAAATTTTTGTTTGTTATCTTCATATATCTTAAAGATCCAAGCTTTATGCTTCAAGATCTTCAAGAACACTAAAGGTTCAAGCTTTCTAGCTTTGTGACCTTATAAATTGTGTGAAATGGATCCAAGCTCTCTAGCTTAGGGTTCCATCACCTCTTTTGACTTGGATCATGTTCATACTTGTTTGATTGATGTAAAGTTTGTAACTTTGTTTGTAAATAGGACTTGTAATTGTGTTAAGACTAAGGATATGATGTAACCTTGGTTCATCATCCATCTAAGACTCTTAAATGAGTTGTGTTACCACTTGGTCTTAACATATTGTGTATTGATGGTAGAATTTTGGTCAAAAGTGATGCTAAACCATCAACGAGTTGTACACTTGAAGCTACAAGCATCAAGGATGAGAACCGTGATGAGCATCAAGCACCAAGAACCTCACCGGAGCACTTGTCCACTGATTTTCGTATCTTATCATACCACCTGGGCTACTGGAAAGCTGATTTTCAGTTAGCTCGGTTCGAGTAGATGATTTTCCTTTTAGACCTCGTCTTAATCCGAGTTACGGTTTAGGATTTATGGCCCTCCGAGAGTCACTACACCCTATTAACGTCGTGCTGAAATTTCTAACCTACTCGCACTTAAACCATCGCAACGGTCAAACGAAGACGAGTTAGGTTCTGAAAATTGGTCAGCGGTTAGAGGACTCACATACGGAGCCATATCCACTGACTATGCATCTTTTCGATTTACGTAGAGCTCGCAGCAGCTGACCGAAGTCAGCCTATTATTTCGATCTCTATTCTTGTCGAACTTACTTAGCTTTTATGATGATGAATGATGATGATGATGACACTTAAACTTATTTTATGCACTATTAGAATTTATAAAAAAAACCTACTGACCTAGTAACCCTTGATTTAGGTTGACGACCTTTCGGACCGACTTACTACTTGCGTACTTTCATTACCGACTTTACCGCTTTTATCACTGTGAGTTATAGCATTCCCTTTTTACTTTAAACTTATTTTAGGAACTGAGAATACATGCGGATTTTATGTTTTACATACTAGGCACGAGTACTTAAACTTATATATGTGTGGGTTATACAACGGCATAAACATTCCCTTTAGCTCGGTAACGTTTAATCATTGGTTTTTGAACCGTGAACGCGAATCTTAGATATGGATCCATAGGGTTTGACATCCCCACTCGGGCTAGTCGCGCTAGCATTTAACGAGTGTTTAATACTTCGTAGACATACGCACTTGCCAAGTGTACTTTCAGGGGGTATAAACGTTAAGTCTAGTTACCGGGTGCCCACGGTTATACATATACTTTATCATACTGATTTGAATTACTGATTTGAAACGCTTGTTTCAAGCACTGAAATCTCGTGGCCTACATTACATTACTGAATACAAACAAACTATAGCTCACCAACATTCGTGTTGACTTTTTAAGCATGTATTTCTCAGGTGTTTAGACGTTGTTGCTTCTGCTGTTAGCCTTGCTGTTCTAGTCTCGGTGTATAGACTTGCTGTTACAGACTTGCTGTGTTAGACTTCCGCTGCATTACTTAGAGATGTCTCAAGCATGAAACTTTTACTTTGCATTCCCAACTTATGTTATTTTCAAAACAATAGCTTTGTAATGACCTTAGTATCATGTACTCATGTTAATGTTTCCTATTCATCTTTTGTAAAACGTTATATGTTCATGAATGCAAAACTGGTTTTCAAATAGCATATAGTGTTTGACCTTGTAATGATCCTGTTGTTGATGTACCGTACACGATGATTTTGTACGGGGCGTCACATAATATCTTTATTAGAAAGGAGTCTACGAAAAACATCATGTCCGGGATGCCCGAGACGCTGATGCCATGTAACGGGACTGGTGAGAAGAGCCTGCTGAGAAGAGTGAGAGGTAGGTGATGTAAGTGGGTAGAGATCCCCGGTGCTATCACATCGAAGAAGCAGACGGGGTGTCAAATAATCATTCACAGAGAAACTAAAAGGATCAAATTCGACAGAAAGTAGATTATCATGGGTAAATTGATGAATAGATATGAGATTTTTAACGATGTTAGGGGTTACAAGTACATTATTTAAATGTAACGGTCGGTGAACATTGGGTAACAAGCTATGACCGGTGTTGGTGACGGGAATGGTGTTCCCGTTACCAACGGCTACTGATGAATATTTACAATTATTAAAAACAGTACTAAGATTATTAATACAGGAGGTAAGATGTGAAGATGCACCCGTGTCCATGTGCCACCCGGAAGCACCGTAATCCTGAGTCTGTGTTTGTGGATCGGCTGTAAAGGACTCAAAAGAAGCGGGCTGAGCCGTGTTAAGGCATTGTGCCTGTTGTTGAGCCTGCTGCTGGTGAGATACCATCCTGTGTTGAGCTTGTATGATATTTAATAATTGAGCCTCCATTATTTGTGCAACTGAATTGTTTTTTTTTTTTTTTTTTTTTTTTTGAATATCCCACTTTTAATTTTAATTCATAGACAAAAGAAAAATAAATTAATTTCAATTGCAAAATGACAACCTTTTCTGTGTACCACCTACCAACACCAATAATAACTTGGGGACCATCAAACAACTAAATTATTTATTCTTGTTACCAATCAAATGCTCCCTTCTTTCCTTCAATTAAATTAACATGGACCCTTTTTCTTCTTGCCTATGTCAACTGAGAACCCCAAGGGGAGTCCCACGTTTTTTTTTAACACACTAGTCTCAATCGTGAAGAACAAGTTGATTCCTTAGAACACACTTATTTGAACGAATATCAATCGTGCAAATGAAACTTGAAGATGAAGATGAAAAATAAGTTGCAGATTCCGGCGAAAACAGAGGCGGCTTATGGCGGTGGAGAACTGAAAAAACTCAAATCAAAGGTAAAACTTTTGATTGTGCTTGCTAAACATTCATAGACCTCTGATTAACGATTGACCAACGAATTAAAGATTTGAATGTTGGAGGTGGGATCTCAACAGCAGCGAGAAGACGAACGAGATTTTTTATTTTTTTTTTGATTTGTATGAGGAATCGGAGGTAGATCTTTTTGTGCTAGGGTTTTAGATGTTTGGCTCTGATACCATGCTAAAGTGGGTGTTTCATATTCTGATTCAATTGTGCAGTACATCATACAAAGGCATATATAGCCAAAGCCTAAGGGATACAAAAGGGCTAGGCCCAAGCAACATAATAAATGGGCTAACAATCATATCGGCTAACAATACCAGTATCCAGAATTCATTACTTGTTAATTGTTAATTTTATTTGGTTCTAGATTTATGATATTTAAGTTATGATTTTCATACTCTTCACCATTAACTGATATTTATAAGAGTATTTGTTTTTCCCCCTATTGGGGTGCAACAGATGATGTCACACTTATTCTTCTTCCAAATGATACATCATTCAAACAACGCTTACAAAGTGATCTCTTAATTTTCTTTACTTTCTAACTATTATACTTGACATATACTTATCTGATCACTCTCCGATTCTTCTTAGAAGCAAGGTTAACGACTTTGGCCCCAAATCGACCCATGTATTTAATGCCTAGTTCCTTATTGAAGGTGTGGATGATATTATGTCTATGGTGTGGAATCAAGCTGTGGGCGGTAGATTGCATCTTAAGAAACAAATTATAAAACGTTAAGCATGAACTTAAGAGATGTAGCCGAATATATGACAAGTTAGATGAAGAGATCTTGGAGAATTCGAAGGCATCAAATTAGTGGGAACTGATCTCTGAATCCATTATTCTTTCTGATTCGGAAAGGAATCAGTGGCTCGAAGAAAAAAGGTTGTGGATTTCAAAAGAAAAAATTAAAAGAAATATGATGAAACTGAAAGCGAGGGTTAAATGGACTTTGGAGGGAGACAAAAATTCGAAATTCTTTCAGAAATGTGTAAAATAAGAGCTAATAATAATGTGATTCGAGGTTTACAAATGAACGGCACATGGTCTGAAAATCCCCAGAAAATTAAATCCGAGGTCTTCAGGTATTTTTCACAAGTTTTTAAAGATGAGTGCAACGAGTCATGTCAATTCATGTCAAAAGACAGCACGTGGTCTGTAACGCCTCTTTCTTCACTTTAATCCCAAAAAACGACAACCCGCTTGGTCTTAAGGATTTCCGTCCGATTAGCCTCATCGGGAGTGTCTATAAGATTATGTCAAAAGCGCTTTCCATCCGACTTGGAAAGTTATCCATAAGGTAATCGGTATTGAGCAGAGCGCCTTTTTGAAATGAATGTATATTCTCGAAGGCGTTCTTATTGCATACGAAACCATTGATGTGTTAAAAAGAAAAAAGAAAAAAAGCAAAAGGTTTAATCTTAAAAATTGATTTCGAAAAGGCTTTGATTGCTTAAAATGGAATTTCATTGAGTCAACTATGTGAAGCTTCGGGTTTGGTGAAAATGGATCAAATGGATAATGTCGTGTCTTTCTTCTATCTCTATATCTGTTCTAGTTGATGGATCTCAAACTCGCTAATTCCAACCTGAACAAATCTTAGACAAGGCAACCATATCTCTCCTTTCCTATTTATTTTAGCGGCTTAATGTCTCAACTTACTTGCAAAATGGGTTTTCCAATTTGGTGAGATAAAAGGTATTAATGTTGGTAACAATAATGTAACTGTTTCACACTTGCATTATGCGAACGATATGATATTTTTCGATGAATGGTCATGTATGAATGCTTCAAACATTATGAAGCTACTTATTTGTTTTGAAAACCTCTAGGGAATTAAAGTTAACCTCAAAAAAAGTAAAATTTACAAGATCGGGGTTTCATATTCCGAGGTCTGCAACATGGCAGCCTACTTAAACTGCTCACCAGGCTTGTTTCCATTATCTCGGTCTTCCATTAGGTATCAAAATGAATAAATCAAGTGCTTGGCAACCAGTGGTTGATGAATTCAAAAAAAGGTTATCAATGTGGAAAGCAAGAACATTATCATTTGGTGGTCGGTTAACCCTCCTGAAATCAATATTGAGTAGTCTTCCTCTCTAATTATTCTCCCTCTACCGTGCTCCAGCAAGTGTCATAAAGCTTCTCGAATCTCTAAGGTACAATTTCTTTTGGGGCGAGTCAAGTGATGTGAGGAAATTTTGTTGGATAAAATGGGATAAAGTCCTTTGTCCTTATGGATCGGGTGGGCTAAATGTGGGATCTTTAAAGGCAAAAAATTTGACTTTATTGGAGAAATGGTGGTGGTGCTTCAAAAGGAAAAGTAATTATCTTTGGGTTAGAGTCATTGCTAGTATTTATGGACCGGGGGGGGGGGGGGGGGGGGGGGCGGGCGGGTTGGGTTCTACTAATATGTTGAAGTGTAGTTTTAGTAGCTCCACATGGTTTAAAATTATCAAGACAAGGAAACCGATGCAATCCCTGGGAATTGATTTTCCTTCTTCTGTCTCTAAACATGTTGGGAATGGAAACACTTGTAAGTTGTGGACAGATTCTTAGATCGGAAACACAGTGCTTAAGGACTCATTCACCAGGTTATATGCTCTTGAAAAAAAACAAGAATGTTCTGGTGGAAGATAGAATCAAAATTTCGGACAGCGGAATTGAGGTTACTTGGGACTGGTTGCGGCCAACTCGTGGTTGTGCGACTTTGGATCTTGTGGCTATAATGGATATGATATCCTCGGTCAACTTTAACAACACCTAAGATGATAAATGGAGGTGGAATCTGGACGTGGAAGGTATTTTCACAACTAAATCTTTAACTATTATTCTTGATGCTAACATATTGACTGTAACTCATTCATTTGAAACTTTGTGTAATAAAAGTGTTCCTAAAAAAATTGAAATTTTATTTGGAGGGCGAGATTAAATAGAATTCTGGTTAGGGTTGAATTAGACAAGCATGGTATTGATTTAAACTCAATCCTTTGCCCATTATGTGGAGACGAGGTCGAATCAGTCGAACATTCTTTACTCAAATGCTCCTTAACAGCCAAGGTTTGGAATCTTGTTTGTGCTTTATGGGGTATCCCTACAACTGCTATAAATTCAGTTATTAATATCTTTGACGATGATATCCATGGCCATTGTTTATGGAAGACATGAAAGGTTATATGGCAAGGTGTCAAATGGGTTACATGTTATCACATTTAGAAAACAAGAAACAAAATCATTTTTGATTATAAAAGATGTGACAAGTCTAGTATTAGTTCGAAGATTCAATCCACATCCTTCGGGTGCATTTCGAAACGTCTAAAAAACGCACTCTCAAATGGCAGCAATCAATAGCAGAGCTAGGGATGGAGCAGGGGGATGTTGGGCCTCCCCCAATAGGCCCACATATAATAGAAGACTAATGGCCCATTGTGAGTGATTTTTTTACCGGTATGCTTTAAATTACTTATTAATTACTTGAAGCCTCCCTCAATGTGTGATTTTCATTTTCTTACATGGCCCATTACAATCTCACAATCAATAATTATTTAAAAGCCCAAGTCTATAGAACAATTATCTGAAATTATATACATACTATCATTTTGATAATAATTAGAGGCATGATATTGATCAGTTACTATATATTATACACTCTATTACGTATTACATAGAAAACAAATGAATATACTTCAAGTATTAAAGCATTAAGATTGTAGATTTTATTTTATTTGTCATTCTTTAATTAATTTAAACTCCTTAAAAATATATGTTATATCTGATATTGCACATTTCTCATATATTTATGATGGCAATATCCGTCATTTTTAGTCCATTCGGATACGGTGTTGAGTTTTATTCGCGATAATTTGGGAAGATTATGATTCGAGAGCCGAGAAGATCTTTTATACGCCTTTTTGATCATTTGGAGGTATGTTTTATGTTACTTTATCAGAGGTGTCTTAATATGATGAAGCGATGTGGTTTTGGGCATTTTTATGGAGTAAAACGAAGAGTTTCCTGTGCCTGTACTTAGCCGCGATGCGGCTGTATGGCCCGCGGCGCGGGTCGCATCTGGGTCGGTTTTTCAGGTTATAAATAGGGAAATACAACCCTACCTTTAAATCACTTTTTGTCAGCAGATTTTCTGAGTACTTGGGGCGATTTTTGGGTACTTTTGGGGAATTCCAAGGCTATTCTAATGCTCCAATCATTCCGCTATCAAGGATCAATTCAAGCAATAATCAAGATTCATTTTGTTAGGTTGATTCTTATTTATCCAACAATGTTTTCTCTATTATTTATTACTTTGATTTCTTTTGTTGCCATGGTTATTGGCTAGTTATTTTAATGTTTGTCTAGACTTATAAACCTATGTTTTGGATGCTATTAACAGTTATTCATTTTATTTATGATGATTTGATATTTGGATTAAAGAACGATTCTTATTTAAGCTAGACTTTTCGATTCAATTGGTTGTGTATTTGTTTGATAGGACGAGAGTTCATTAATTTAATACATAAATTTACAATTGGTTTGTCTTAATTGATTGTTTGCTTACTCGGAGATGAGAGTAAATGGAATTCAAAAGGCTAGACGAAATAGGGGTGAATTGCACACAACGAGAGTTAGTGTGATTGCGATTCAACTCTTCATCTCAGTTGAAATATTTGGTCACAATTAGGAGGTCTTAGGCTACGGGGAATTCCATGTCGTGTAATCTTAATTGAAGTGTTTGCGCTGGGGAATTCCAGGTGAACCGATTAAATAATTCGCATATGTTAGATAATAACTGGGGCTTAATCTAAATGCATCCAAGACTAGGTGTAAAGAGTCTAGACGAACATTCATTTTTCCTATTTGATTTAAACTATCTTATTTTTACTTGTTTGTTTGCTTTAAAGCTTAAATCTTAAAATACCAAAAATATTGTTCTTTCTTGTTATTAATTAAAGCTATCTTTGATTTGCCTAATCGTTAAATAGCCACCAAAACTATTATCTCGTAATTTCCATTTTCTTGATTAACTTAGTTTATTTCCATTAGTTACAATCTTAATTTTCGCGTCTAAACTGTCCTTGGAACGAATACGGATTTACCAACTTTATACTATTGCACAATCGGGTACACTGTCCGTTAGTGTGTAGTAATCCTTTTAATCGGTATTTCCCATTATATAAATTATAGACGCAATTTTACACATCAAGTTTTTGACGTCGCTGCCGGGGACAGTTGTGTGTTAATTTGAGATTGTTGCTAGTTGTGATTTGTTTGAGTTTTTTTTTTTAGTTTATTATTTCTTTGTGTATATTCTAAGTTGAATCGGTGCGTTTAATCAGTTGTTAGTTGTGATTTCGCAGATAACAGGTAGTGCATGCCACATACGCGTTCATCTAATTCTCCGATTCTTCAACCATTTGCAGAACCCGAAAGAGAGTTATTCAGAGCGTTAAGTCAAGAGCAACAGTCTACAGTGGATTCATCTTTTTCTTCGAGTGCTAATATAATTAATTTGGGTAGTAGTTCTGAGACCGTGGTGTCCGATACACCACCTGAAATCAGAGAAGAAGAAGAATCTTACATTTCATTAGATCTTTTCGAGACTGAAGATATGGCTGACCAAGCTGATCAACCGAATCGTCCTCAGACTATGGTAGAAAAGTTGAAGGCCACACGAGGGGGCCAAGGCAATTCGATTACTCAACCGAACATCACTCAGCCTTTTCAAATCACAGGGCCGATCCTGAGTTTAATTTCTTTTGACTGCCAATTTCATGGCAAGGATAGTGAGGATGCTAACGAGCATCTTCGTATTTTCAATGATGTTTGAAACTTGTTCAAACTGCATGGGGTTGCCGATACTTCGATCAAGACAAGGCTTTTTCCCTGGACTCTTAAGGGAGAAGCCAAGAGATGGTTAGATAAGCAACCGGAAGGAGCGATTACCTCTTGGGATACGTTGGTAGATAAGTTCTTATCAAAGTTTTTCCCTGCGTCTCGAGCTGCTAGACTTCAAGCAGATATTTCTCAATTCAGACAAAAGAGCAGCAAGACACTATTTGAAGCTTGGGACCGTTATTATAATATGTTACGCTCGTGTTCGCAACACGGGTTGAATGATTTACAAAAGGTCCAGATTTTCTATAAGGGGGGTGACATCCCAACTCGTCAGAGTATTGATCAAGTAGCAGGTGGAACTTTAATGGATAAAACCGAAGAACAGGCATTAGAGATTATTGAAAACCAAGCTGCTTACACTCACGAATGGCATCAAGATCATGAGTCAACTCGTTCAGCATCAGTTAAGAGAACCGAAACTACTGGTCCGTATGATAATTATGGGTCTATTAATGCTAAGCTAGATAAATTTGGTAGACACTTGGAGAAGTTGGAGAAGGACATGCATGGTATTAAGGTTGGTTGTAAATTTTGTGGGGGATTACACTTAGGAAAAGATTGTGATGCGGGTTTGACTATGAATCAGAAAGAAGAGATCGCTTATATTAGTCAACAGAACAACAATCAGTTTTAGGGACGTGCGCAGTTTAATCGGAATTTCAACAATCCCTATAATCCTCAAGGTAATTAAGGTTCGAGGTTCCAGCCAGGTTTTAGTGGAGGATATCAACAACAAGCTCCCGGGTATTTTCAGAAACCCCAAACCGAAGAGAAAAAGTCCAACCTTGAAGCTATGATCGTAAAGCTTGTGATGTCTCAAACTCAGCTTGTTACTACTGTTACTCAGAACAATGAGAAGAATGATCAAATGTTTCGAAATCAACAAGCAGCTATTCAGAATTTGGAGAAACAAATTGGTCAACTTGCTAATCAGAATAATGAGAAAAAATCGGGGGAGTTACCGAGTAAGACATATAATAACCCGAAGAATGGGCATGTTAATGCTATCACCACCCGAAGTGGTTTAGCATATGATCCACCGAGGAAGCCCGATGAGTATGATTTGCGAGTGCCGTTGGTTAAGTATAGTGAGCCGGTTGTTGTTAATGAACCGGAGGGGGAAAAGGAGCCGGAACAGGTGATTGAGAAAGTTGTGAGGATACCGGAAACTGTTGCTGCGAAACCGGTAGTTAAAGAGTATCAACCACCACTCCCATTCCCAAGGAAGCAGAGATTAGAGAAGCTGGAGGCAGAAAAGTCTAAGTTCATGGATTTGATTAAAAAAGTTAACATAAATTTGCCTTTTATTGATGTGATTGCAGGTATGGCCAAGTATGCACGGTTTCTTAAGGACTTACTAACTAACAAGAAAAAGCTGGAGAATGTGTCTTCAGTCAAGTTGAATGCCACATGCTCAGCGGTAGTTGTAAACAAGCTTCCCGAGATGCTTAAGGATCCTAGGAGTTTCACCATTCCTTGTTTATCGGGTAATTTGGATTGTATGATGAAAGGACCCGTCCTAATCCATCCGGACAAAGTCCACATCGATTACAAACGATTCACAATAGTTGGTTACATCGCAAGGTACTTGACCTCTATATGATACATTTTACAAACATTGCATTCGTTTTGAAAAGATAAACTTCCTTACATCGAAAATTGACGATATGCATACCATTTCATAATATATCTAGTTATAATTGACTTAGTAATAATCTTGATGAACCCGACGACTCGAATGCAACGTCTTTTAAAATATGTCATGAATGATTCCAAGTAATATCTCAAAGTGAGCAATTGCACAGCGGAAGATTTCTTTCATACCTGAGAATAAACATGCTTTAAAGTGTCAATCAAAGGGTTGGTGAGTTCATTAGTTTAACATAAATAATCATTTTCATCATTTTAAAAGACCACAAGATTTCATATTTCCATTTCTCATAAACATACGTCCCATGCATAGAGACAAAATATCATTCATATGAATTGAACACCTGGTAACCGACATTCACAATATGCATATAAGAATATCCCCATCATTCCGGGATCCTCCTTCGGACATGATATAAATTGCGAAGCACTAAAGCATCCGGTACTTTGGATGGGGCTTGTTGGGCCCGATAGATCTATCTTTAGGATTCGCGTCAATTAGGGTGTCTGTTCCCTAATTCTTAGATTACCAGACTTAATAAAAAGGGCATATTCGATTAGATAATCTAACCATAGAATGTAATTTCGATTACTTGTGTCTATTTCGTAAAGCATTTATAAAAGTTGCGCATGTATTCTCAGTCCCAAAAATATATATTGCAAAAGCATTTAAAAAGGGATTAATGAAACTCACGCATATAAATATTGTAAAACAGTTAATAAAGCATTTGCATGTATTCTCAGCCCAAAAATGTAATGAGTAAAAAGGGAGCAGATGAAACTCACCTAATGTATTTTGTAATAAAAATACATAGAACGACCTTGAACAAGTATATAGGGTTGACCTCGGATTCACGAACCTATATCATTTATATATATATATATATATATATATATATATTTACACACATAACTGAAATTAAATAATTGTATATATTATATCTTAATTTATATATTATATGTATTTAGTTTGTGTATATATTCAAGATATTTAATATTTATTTAGTTATATTAATATATATTTGATTAGTATTTTAATAGGAATACCTAGCTTGTTATATATGAACATTTATATAAAAACGTTAACATGATTAATACATACTTATATGTAATATTACTAAAAGTATATTTTTATGTACAAAATGTTTATTTAGTAACATAATATCAATAATAGTAATAAAAGTTGTTTTTGATTATAATGATAATAATACTACTAACTATAAAAATAATGATTTTACAAATAATAATAATACTAATATTTATATTAATATCTATAATGATAATAATAATAATAAAAATAATAATAATAATAAGTCTAATAATGATACTAATACTAATATTAACAGTAATAAATAACAATTTATATTATTTTCATAATAATAATAATAGTGATGATCCTAATCGTAATAGTACTTATATCCGCATTAATACTACCAATGATAACATTAATATTACATAACAAGGTTACTTAGTAACAAAATGATAATAATTTTAAATATAGTACTTATGTTTACATAATAATAATAATACTATTAATAATTATATTAGTCGTTAATAAATATATTAAAAATGGTAACTAATACTTAAACTACAAGATTTACAATAATATATACATTAATAATGTTAATAATAATATATAAGGTTGTATTACCTATAATCATGGCAATAATAATAGTAAATATAACTCTAATAATAACTAGTAATAATAATATTAATAACTAATAACAACAATAATAATAAAAATATTAATAATAATAAGAATAATATCGTTAATAATAATAATAGTTATAAAGGAAGTTCTACCTCAAGAGAAATCAGTTTAAAAAAATGACGCTTGCCGGGCTCGAACCCGCGACCTCTTGCTAACACACAAATCCCCTTAACCAACGGTCCATCTTTGTTTTTCTGTAATTATACGAATAGAATTATTATTTAGCTCGTTTTCTGTTAATCTTCTTCTTCTTCATTATCAATTAATCAGTCGACCCCTAGTTTCATTCTATTACGTATCAGTTATTAACCTTATTCAGATTACTCATTAGGAGTATAAATAATCATTGATATTTAATTATATTAATAGAAAACATAATAAATAAATAAATAAAAAAGAAGAACAGAAACAGGTATCTGTGCTGTTCGTGGGTTTTAAAAAAAAAAATTTTGATTTCTCATTTTGAGAACGTTTTGATTAATACTTACAACATAAAATAGTTTTCATATCATCCATAAAACCTCTATGAATCATTAATTAAACTTTAAACATAAAAACTATCTTGAATTTGATCTTTGTTCATATGTTTGACTTTTTGAAAAATAATCTTTGACTCGCAATTTCGAAATTTATAGAAAGAATTAGGAGTTGGAAACTTACAGATAGATTAAATGATGGATTCCTAACACAATGACATTTATGGATTTTGTTAAATCATTCGAATTCGATCAGTGGGCAAAAAGTTGAGTGTACAGAGGTCCGTAGGTGTTCTTCCCTTTCTTTCTGTTTAATTTTCGATAATTAGGATTCTGTGAAGGTTATTTATGATTGAGAATAATGATGAATAATTGAGCGATTCAATTTTTCCACAATTCAGAGGAAATCAATTGATATAATATGGAAGTATGCTCGACACAGAATCACGGGATATCAGGAAATGAAGAAAAAAACCTAAAAGAGTTGATTTGATTTATTTTAACAGATAGTGTTTATATATATCTGATACATTACGCATATGTATATATAATTTATATTCAACATTACTAATAAATAGATATAATTATATTAATTATAATATCATTAACTAAAAATAATTTAGTTACTAATAATAATAATAGGAATAATAGTAATATTGATATTTAACATTATAATTATATTAATAACTATAAATAACAATAATGAATATATTTAATATAAAAATGACAATAATAATATTACTGGTAACATTTAATAATTTGTATTATTTAGAAATAATATTATAATAGTTTAAGTGTATCAGATTCCTATATACATATATATATATATATATTAAATTAGTAATATTAATAATACTGATTTTTAATGCTAATATTAATATACATATTAATGAATGTAATAATAATAACATGTCAATTATATTATAACTTGTAATTCTATATATATATTTATATATATACACTGTATTTAATATATCTTATATATATATATATATATATATATATATATATATATATATATATATATATATATAGTCATATTTGTATTATCTTTACTCTCATTAGTTATTAAATATAATTATAATAATAATACTTCTTAATATTATAAATAGTAATGATAACACTTTGTAATGGTAATAATAATTATATTATTGATAATAATAATATCTATAAGTTTTATAATAAAAATATTATTAATGATAATGATGATATTATAATAATTTAAATTTATCACACTACATATCTATTTACAAACAATTGTTCGTGAATCGTCGGACATTGTCAAAGGTTTAATGAATCAATGAACATAGTTCCAAAATTTTTGAGACTCAGGATAACAGACTTTGCTTATCGTGTCAGAATTCTATAAAGATTAAGTTTAAATTTGGTCGGAAATCCCCGGGTCGTCACAGTACCTACCCGTTAAAGAAATTTCGTCCCGAAATTTGAGTAAGGCGGTCATGGCTAACAATAAAAAAAAATGTTTTCATGATGAATATGAGTTGATAAATAGAGTTTTATCATTATTGACTAATATAGATAAAAACGATTCGATTATGTGAAGCGTACGAGTGAAGTTATCACAACCGATTGAGATAGAGAATTAACTTTTGACGTAGTCATGGTGGATTTACGGAATTCAAGGAATTTAAAGAAAATCTTCGAAATTTAACAGATTTGATTCTTCCGCGAATAAGGAAAATTAAGATCTCTATAATTAAATGCGGTGATCTGCCTTGATTACTCTGTCTGATATTTCCATTATAAATTTAACTCTTTCATTCCATTATTCTCACCATTCATATACTTTCTTTCTTAGTTCATACATCCAGAAGATTGTGAAAATGCTCAATCCAGTTCTGATCCTTGTCATCATCCTTACTATCGCAACAATCATTCTCCTTTTTCAACTTCCACCAGAGGAATCTACTTTCTTCTACTATGCTTTAGGGATTATTGTATTTATAATTCTCCCGTGTCTTTATATTGCTATACGCACTGATATCCACGGTTTGTAATTTCAGTGTTGTTGTTGGGCTTGATATTTTCTCTTATATTTTGGAGCTCTTTGCCTTTTTATTATCCTCCCGACCTCTAGTAAAGCGAGTAACGGTCGAGAATTCGTAAGTAGGAAATTTCGAATAAACATCGTGTTCTAAATAAGAACTAATGTATTAGCACGATTTGATTTATCAAATTACCAGAATCACTGAGAATATAACTATCAAGAATATACTTTCTTGATATGTTCAGAAGTTAAGCATAATGAAAGAGTTATGTAACATGACACGTGATGACGCTAGGATCTGTGAATCATCACGTCCCATTTGAAACTCAGCATAACTTACTGTAATATAATCACGTTGATCAAGAGTCATTATATTATACTAACCCATGCATCAGTTCCCAACATTACTTTAATAACATTCATATTTTTAGCTCGAACGTTTACAGAATATAGAAACTAACAGTTTCTATATGATGTAACACTGATAGTACGAAGGGATTAATGAATTCAGATAAGAATAGTTATAAAAATATATTCAGAAATATCGAGGATATTTATAATAAAAGATACGATAATATCTTTGAATATCTAAGATCAGAGGATGATGGAGGCTATTGTCCGCAAGGGTTTAGAGTAATGAGTAAAATATTCGCTAAAGACTTCAGCAGACATTGAATCATTTAGATTCTTTGAAGTCAAACTTATTCTTTGTGATTTGTCCACGACTTCTTTCATAGTTTCGCATTATCCGCTTTTCGGTACTAAATTTTCTATTGAATGTTTCCACTATAATGATACACAGGAAGCACGAGGAGGTATATAATTTCGGATGAGAATATTTATGAAAATATGCTCAGAAATATCGAAGATATTGATGATGATATTTTGGAATTTCTAAGTTCGATGGTTGATGGGGAAAGATTTTTCTCAAGATTTTAACATGACTTCGGAGCAAGATATTCTCTAAAGATTTCAACGGATCCAGAATTACCTGAATCCTTTGAATATAGGGTTTGGTCCTTGTATTTGTCCTTGGTCTCCTTCGTGGTTAGCTCAATCCCTTTTCCAGTTCCAACTTTTCTGAGCTTTTCCAACATTCTATTCTTCATCATCAAACTTCCGATGATTAGGGTCGTTTACAGTTTTTGTTGCTTCATTCAACTTTTCAAAATTCAGAGTATTGGTTCACAGACTGGGTGCTTTTTAGAATTTCAGAATGGAAGATCATTATTCTAAGAGATAAATGTTATACATATAACTGTTGATGTAGATATACTGTGAGTTTTCAAAGTACTGCTTGCCGATTCTTCTACATTTACTGCTACCATATCTGAATCATTGGTTATCGATCTGAGGTGATTTCAAGAGAATTGTGTTTTTAGATGATTAAACGCTGACGGTAATATGGTGGAATATAAAAGATTCCCCTGTAACAATAAAAGAACATACATATAAATCAAGGTGATAATAATGTTGTTTCGAACGAAAATTCGAAGTTGATTTGCTGGAGCTGTGACAAAATTTGCTACTTTGAAAGGAATTACCAAGTTGTTTTGGGTAATAATAACACTAAAGGAATTAGCACAACGATGTGTTAAACGTTTACTCAGTTTCCGAGAATTTTTCAGATGCATAACTAAATGCATCAATCTTTTCTCCCGTAGATGAAGTGCGGTTGATTCATCCTATCGATTGAGGTGTTTTCAAGAATCATGAAAGGTTTGAACGCAGATTGTAATTATGATGATACGAATGGGGTTTAAAATGAAATCAAGTGGCAAACTTGAAGAATTGTTTAGTTTCATATGTTATAATCAATATTTTAATTCATTTTAATTGTCCAGTGTTGGTAGTCCACAGTTGATAGTCCACAGTAACAGTCCAGTAATTCATATATAGTTTAATATATAATATTCGAATTAATTAATAAATATCGTGACCCGTGTACATGTCTCAGACTCGATCACAACTCAAAGTATATATATTATTTGAGAATCAACCTCAACCTTGTATAGAGAACTCGATCATTACTGCATATAGAGTGTCTATGGTGATTCCAAATAATATATATAGATGCGTCGATATGATATGTCAAAACCTTGTATACGTGTCCCGATATTTAAAGTGCGTAAAATAAATAACAGAAATTAAATGACAATAAATAAAGTGCGTAATGTAAATAACAGAAATTAAATGATGATAAATAAAATTGCGAGAATGTAAATTGCGATAAATAAACTGCGATAAATAAATTGCGATAATTAAATGGTAATACGGAATTAACAGTTAGCTAGGAACAGTTAGCTAGGATTTTGTTAGCGTGGATTCTTAATAGAATTTCATATTGTTAATTAATCTGTTTCTAATCAATTTTTATTGTGTCCATTATTTCTTCATTATGCCACTTGTTGGATTCTGATAGGTCAAAATCCAAATATGTAATTGGATGAATATGGTTATTCTGTGGTGAACGGATTTATATATCGGTGGATGTAAGTAGGATAGTATATGACTGTTGAAACAGATTCGAAGAACATACAATGTAACTTATTAATGTGAAATTTAAATAGTCCTCGGGTATTACCTACCCGTTAAAATATTTTCACCATTAACAGTTTGTACAAGAGAATTTTTAATTACAATCTTTATGAAAACATATATACATATATATTTTCTTCAGATGTATTCATGGATTTAATGAGTTAATATAATATTAAACTCATTTGCTTTTCGGTTGGAACTACAATAAATAATCTTTAAAACTTTAGAGATTACATATTCGACATGTCGAACGAAGATCATACTCAAAGTATAGATGATGATATTGAAGCATGGATTGTTGATGGTACTGGTGCTGTTATTGATTGTACCGTTGGTGCCGGTGATGTTGCTGAAGCTGGTACATTTTGCACCATATTCTCCGAATTGATTATTCGAGCGCGAAGTTTTTTGACTTATTACTCCAGGATGATTGTCGGTCGGAACGACCGGATGAATAAGGTTCAGAATTGTGGATAGAATATAATCTTGTCAAGTTACCCCGAAAATGAGACTGAAAATGGTGTCTCGAACAGGTTCGCCGGTAAACGCTTCAGGTTCATTGTCAAGAGGTGAATTCGGTTGGTGGAAGGGATTGCCTTCTGCGCGTTTCCATTAATTAAGTCGACTACGAACCCATCAGATGAATTGATAATGGCTGATTGGTTGATTCATGCCAATGACGCTGTTTTCGGAGCTTAGGTGAACATCTATGTTGGAATAGCTGTCGGAATAACTATCGGAATTGCTATAGGAATCTGAGGGACTCGAACTGGTTTAGGGATTCATCCCGTACGATCAGATGAAGGATTTTTGATAAGAAATAGATTATAGGATATAGATTAGTACCCTGCAGTACATAATTTACATATGCATATATAATACTAAAATCCCATAAGTTACGGAGGAATCTACGAAAGCTGTCAGGCATCGGTAACAATAACAGGTACGTTAAGATATGAATTAGTAGATATGCTAAGATATAAATTTTCGTCTATACACTAATCATGCTATTAATGCAATAAGATATGTCTAGACTAAGGATGATAAGCAAGTGATTCTCTAAGAATGATAAGCAGGAAATTTTCGACACAAAATGATAAGCAAAACTTTTGACTTGCAGACACGGTCAAAGTCCAGACTCACTAATGCATCCTAATGACTTATCAGTTAGACACACTAATGCAGACCCGGTTCACTAAGACCACCGCTCTGATACCAACTGAAAGGACCCATCCTAATCCATCCGGACAAAGTCCACATCGATTACAAACGATTCACAATAGTTGGTTACATCACGAGGTACTTGACCTCTATATGATACATTTTACAAACATTGCATTCGTTTTGAAAAGACAAACTTCCTTACATCGAAAATTGATGATATGCATACCATTTCATAATATATCTAGTTATAATTGACTTAGTAATAATCTTGATGAACCCGACGACTCGAATGCAACGTCTTTTGAAATATGTCATGAATGACTCCAAGTAATATCTCAAAGTGAGCAATTGCACAGCGGAAGATTTCTTTCATACCTGAGAATAAACATGCTTTAAAGTGTCAACCAAAAGGTTGGTGAGTTCATTAGTTTAACATAAATAATCATTTCCATCATTTTAATAGACCACAAGATTTCATATTTCCATTTCTCATAAACATACGTCCCATGTATAGAGACAAAATATCGTTCATATGAATTGAACACCTGGTAACCGACATTCACAATATGCATATAAGAATATCCCCATCATTCCGGGATCCTCCTTCGGACATGATATAAATTTCGAAGCACTAAAGCATCCGGTACTTTGGATGGGGCTTGTTGGGCACGATAGATCTATCTTTAGGATTCGCGTCAATTAGGGTGTCTGTTCCCTAATTCTTAGATTACCAGACTTAATAAAAAGGGCATATTCGATTAGATAATCCAACCATAGAATGTAATTTCGATTACTTGTGTCTATTTCGTAAAGCATTTATAAAAGTTGCGCATGTATTCTCAGTCTCAAAAATATATATTGCAAAAGCATTTAAAAAGGGATTAATGAAACTCACGCATATAAATATTGTAAAACAGTTAATAAAGCATTTGCATGTATTCTCAGCCCAAAAATGTAATGAGTAAAAAGGGAGCAGATGAAACTCACCTAATGTATTTTGTAATAAAAATACATAGAACGACCTTGAACAAGTATATAGGGTTGGCCTCGGATTCACGAACCTATATCATTTATATATATATATATATATATATATATATATATATATATATATATATATATATATATATATATATATATATATATATATATATTAACACACATAACTGAAATTAAATAAATGTATATATTATATCTTAATTTATATATTATATGTATTTAGTTTGTGTATATATTCAAGATATTTAATATTTATTTAGTTATATTAATATATATTTGATTAGTATTTTATTAGGAATACCTAGCTTGTTATATATGAACATTTATATAAAAATGTTAACATGATTAATACATACTTATATGTAATATTACTAAAAGTATATTTTTATGTACAAAATGTTTATTTAGTAACATAATATCAATAATAGTAATAAAAGTTGTTTTTGATTATAATGATAATAATACTACTAACTATAAAAATAATGATTTTACAAATAATAATAATACTAATATTTATATTAATATCTATAATGATAATAATAATAAAAATAATAATAATAATAAGTCTAATAATGATACTAATACTAATATTAACAGTAATAAATAACAATTTATATTATTTTCATAATAATAATAATAGTGATGATCCTAATCGTAATAGTACTTATATCTGCATTAATACTACCAATGATAACATTAATATTACATAACAAGGTTACTTAGTAACAAAATGATAATAATTTTAAATATAGTACTTATGTTTACATAATAATAATAATACTATTAATAATTATATTAGTCGTTAATAAATATATTAAAAATGGTAACTAATACTTAAACTACAAGATTTACAATAATATATACATTAATAATGTTAATAATAATATATAAGGTTGTATTACCTATAATCATGGCAATAATAATAGTAAATATAACTCTAATAATAACTAGTAATAATAATATTAATAACTAATAACAACAATAATAATAAAAATATTAATAATAATAAGAATAATATCGTTAATAATAATAATAGTTATAAAGGAAGTTCTACCTCAAGAGAAATCAGTATAAAAAAATGACGCTTGCCGGGCTCGAACCCGCGACCTCTTGCTAACACACAAATCCCCTTAACCAACGGTCCATCTTTGTTTTTCTGTAATTATACGAATAGAATTATTATTTAGCTCGTTTTCTGTTAATCTTCTTCTTCTTCATTATCAATTAATCAGTCGACCCCTAGTTTCATTCTATTACGTATCAGTTATTAACCTTATTCAGATTACTCATTAGGAGTATAAATAATCATTGATATTTAATTGTATTAATAGAAAACGGAATAAATAAATAAAAAAAGAAGAACAGAAACAGGTATCTGTGCTGTTCGTGGGTTTAAAAAAAAAAATTTGATTTCTCATTTTGAGAACGTTTTGATTAATACTAACAACATAAAATAGTTTTCATATCATCCATAAAAACTCTATGAATCATTAATTAAACTTTAAACATAAAAACTATCTTGAATTTGATCTTTGTTCATATGTTTGACTTTTTGAAAAATAATCTTTGACTCGCAATTTCGAAATTTATAGAAAGAATTAGGATTTGGAAACTTACAGATAGATTAAATGATGGATTCCTAACACAATGACATTTATGGATTTTGTTAAATCATTCGAATTCGATCATTGGGCAAAAAGTTGAGTGTACAGAGGTCCGTAGGTGTTCTTCCCTTTCTTTCTGTTTAATTTTCGATAATTAGGATTCTGTGAAGGTTGTTTATGATTGAGAATAATGATGAATAATTGAACGATTCAATTTTTCCGCAATTCAGAGGAAATCAATTGATATAATATGGAAGTATGCTCGACACAGAATCACGGGATATCAGGGAATGAAGAAAAAAACCTAAAAGAGTTGATTTGATTTATTTTAACAGATAGTGTTTATATATATCTGATACATTACGCATATGTATATATAATTTATATTCAACATTACTAATAAATAGATATAATTATATTAATTATAATATCATTAACTAAAAATAATTTAGTTACTAATAATAATAATAATAGGAATAATAGTAATATTGAAATTTAACATTATAATTATATTAATAACTATAAATAACAATAATGAATATATTTAATATAAAAATGACAATAATAATATTACTGGTAACATTTAATAATTTGTATTATTTAGAAATAATATTATAATAGTTTAAATGTATCAGATTCCTATATAAATATATATATTAAATTAGTAATATTAATAATACTGATTTTTAATGCTAATATTAATATACATATTAATGAATGTAATAATAATAACATGTCAATTATATTATAACTTGTAATTCTATATATATTTATATATATACACTGTATTTAATATATCTTTTATATATATATATATATATATATATATATATATATATATATATATGTATATATATATATATATATATATATATATATATATATATATATATATATATAGTCATATTTGTATTATCTTTACTCTCATTAGTTATTAAATATAATTATAATAATAATACTTCTTAATATTATAAATAGTAATGATAACACTTTTTAATGGTAATAATAATTATATTATTGATAATAATAATATCTATAAGTTTAATAATAAAAATATTATTAATGATAATGATGATATTATAATAATTTAAATTTATCACACTACATATCTATTTACAAACAATTGTTCGTGAATCGTCGGACATTGTCAAAGGTTTAATGAATCAATGAACATAGTTCCAAAATTTTCGAGACTCAGGATAACAGACTTTGCTTATCGTGTCAGAATTCTGTAAAGATTAAGTTTAAATTTGGTCGAAAATCCCCGGGTCGTCACATATAAGGGCGTTGGCAGATTTGGAAGCTAGCATAAATTTAATGCCCTATTCTATTTATTTAAAGCTAGACCCCGGGGAGTTGAAGCCCACGCATATGGCTATTCAGCTAGCGGACCGCTCTATTAAATTCTCTCGTGAAATTATTGAGAATATGATAGTTAAGACCGGGTCGTTGGTTTTCCCAGCCGATTTCGTGGTGCTGGATATGGAAGTGGATGAGAGGATTCCACTTATTTTGGGTCGGCCATTTTTAAATACTGCTTGGTGTATCATTGATGTCTATGCCAACAGTTGACCCTTAGGAAAGATTATTTGCATGCAACTTTCTCAATCGACCATGCTTTAAAATACCCTGCCTACACTGATGATACATGTTATTTTCTTAACACTGTGAATGTCGAGTCTGAGTTTTTGCAGGAATTCCTAGAGTTACAGGGTTCAGGTGAGTGTTCATTGGTTGAAATTGATGAAGAGTTACAGGTTGAGGAGGTGGATATTTTGACCACCTTGATGGAAAACGGCTATGAGCCGACTGAGGAGGAGTTCAAGGAACTCGAACGTGATGCGGATTACCAGAGCAAGTCTTCAATTGAAGAATCTCCCGAGTTATAATTGAAGCCACTTCCAGATCATTTGGAATACGCTTATTTGCAGAAGGAATCTAAGCTCCCGGTAATTATTTCTTCTTCTCTTACTACAGGTCAGAAAACTGAGCTTGTAACCATGCTCAAGGCCCATAAACCGGCCATTACATGGAAAATTCACGACATCAAGGGTATTAGTCCCTCCTATTGCACCCACAAAATCCTAATGGAGGATAACTCCAAGCCTGTGATGCAACGTCAAAGGAGGTTGAACCCGCACATGAAAGATGTCGTGAAGAAAGAGATCATTAAGCTCCTCGATGCAGGTCTAATTTACCCAATTTCTGACAGTCCATGGATTAGCCCGGTACACTGTGTACCTAAGAAAGGTGGTATGACTGTTACCGCCAATGATAAGAACGAGTTAATTTGCACTCGGACTGTCACGGGGTGGCGTGTTTGTATTGACTATCGTAAGTTGAACGACGCCACACGCAAAGACCACTTCCCGTTACCTTTCATGGATCAAATGCTAGAGAGGTTAGCGGAAAACAGCTTTTATTGTTTTCTTGATGGTTTTTCGGGCTATTTCCAAATTCCTATCTCGCCCGAGGACCAGGAGAAAACTACTTTCACGTGCCCGTATGGAACATTTTCATACCAATGCATGCCCTTTGGCCTTTGCAATGCTCCGGCCACTTTTCAAAGGTGCATGATGGCCATATTCCACGATATGATAGAGGATTGCATGGAGGTGTTCATAGATAACTTTTCGGTCTTCGATGACACTTTTGATTCATGCCTTCTTAATTTAGAACGAATGTTGGAGAGGTGCGAGAAGTCTAATCTTGTGCTCAATTGGGAGAAGTGCCATTTCATGGTGCAAGGAGGTATAGTTCTCGGGCACAAGATTTCTAAGAACGGTATCGAGGTGGATCTCGCGAAGGTAACGGCTATTAAGAACCTTCCACCTCCCACCGATGTTAAGGGTGTTCGGAGTTTTCTCGGGCACGCCGGTTTTTTCTGACGGTTTATTAAGGATTTTTCTAAAATTGCTAACCCGATGAACAAACTCCTCGAAAAGGACACACCGTGGAATTTCTCCGAAGAGTGCCTAAAGGCATTCAATCTTCTTAAGGAGAAATTGATCAATACGCCCATCATAATTGCTCCAAATTGGTCCCTTCCATTCGAGCTTATGTGCGATGCTTCTGACTTTGCTGTTGGCTCTGTTCTGGGTCAAAGGGTCGAGAAACATTTCCGACCCATTTATTACGCAAGCAAGACCTTGCAAGGAGCACAATTGAATTATACTACCACTGAGAAGGAGCTCCTTGCGGTAGTCTTTTCGTTTGATAAGTTCCGATCTAACTTAGTCTTATCTAAGACTATAGTATTTACGGACCATTCTACTCTTAAGTACCTTTTCGCTAAACTAGATGCTAAACCTAGACTTCTTAGATGGATCTTGCTTTTGCAAGAATTTGATGTTGAGATCCGGGATAAAAAGGGTGCCGAGAACTTAGCGGCCGATTACCTTTCACGTCTTGAGAATCCCTCCCATGAGGTTCTCGATGAGACTACTATTCATGATGATTTCCCCGATGAATATCTCATGAAGGTGGAGGAGTGTGAAGATCCTTGGTTCATTGATTTTGCTAATTACTTGGTCGGGGGGGGGGGGGGGGGGGGGGTTCTTAGAAAAAGGTTGGTTACATTATAAACGTAAGAAATTCTTTAGTGACCTTAAGTATTATTTTTGGGAGGACCCTTATCTCTTTAGGCAGTGTTCCGATAGAATGATCCGCCGATGTGTTTCCGGAGATGAATACGAGCGCATTCTTGTCCAATGTCATCATGGACCGACGGGTGGGCATTATGGTCCCCAAGTTACGGGGCAGAAAGTTTTTGAGGCCGATTTTTAGTAGCCTACTATCTTCAATGCCCACCGAATTTGCCAATCGTGTGATTCGTGTCAACGAGCGGGTCAAATCACCCAACGAGATGAGATGCCTCAAAATGTCATCCAAGTTTGCGAGGTTTTTGATATATGGGGGATTGACTTCATGGGCCCGTTTCCAAAATCTAATAATAAGCTCTACATTCTCGTTGCCATCGATTATGTTTCAAAATGGGTCGAAGCACAAGCTTTGCCCACTAATGATGCATGAGTTGTAGTTTCGTTCCTTAAACAACTCTTTTCTTGATTTGGTGCCCCGAAAGCTTTGATTAGTGATCGGGGAACTCACTTTTGTAACGCCCAACTTGAAAAGGTGTTGAAACGATATGAGGTGACCCATAAAGTCTCGACATCCTACCATCCTCAAACCAATGGGCAAGTAGAAAAAGCCAACTGGAACCACTCCTTTTCGGTTACTTTATGGTAATGCATGTCATCTTCCGGTGGAGATTGAACACAAAGCTTTTTGGGCTCTCAAAACGAGCAATCTTGATCTTAAGGAGGCGGGGCGCCTTCGTTTGAGCCAATTAAATGAGCTAGAGGAGTTAAGGCTAGATGCTTATGAAAACTCGTTGATTAGTAAGGAAAGGAGAAAGAAGTGGCACGATAGTCGATTAAAAGATCCTAAGGAATTTAAGGAGGGGGATCGTGTGCTTCTTTTCAATTGACGGTTCCGTTTGTTTCCCGGAAAGTTGAAGTCTAAGTGGTCGGGACCATTTATTGTTCGTAAGGTGTATTCCCATGGGGCGGTTGATTTGGTTAACTCGAAGGGGGAAGAGTTTAAGGTTAATGGTCTTCGGATAAAATATTATGTCGATGGACCACAAGAGGTGGATGATGAGATAAAACTCATCTTTACCTCTAACGACGCGTGATAGTCTCTTTGTTGTACAGTTTGTATATTATTTTTGTTTTGTATATTTTCATGCTTGAACAGGTACAATATGATCATTGTTTGGATGCTTGGTTGTGTGAAATTGTGTTTTAGTTGAAAAATCTCAAAATTTTAAAAAGGAAAAGTCGCCTGTTTTAAGCCGCGACGCGGCCGTGGAGCCCGCGGCGCGGGGTAACAAGGGTTTTGCAGGTCGAGGGTTTTTAAAAATTCAGGGATTTCTGATGCGTTAAGCCGCGGCGCGGCTGGTGATCCCGCGGCACGGGACCTATCTGATGGAAATTAAAATTCGTTATTTTTTTTTAAAGGGAATGGGTCGAACCCGACCCAATGGTAATACCCGACGGGAATTTAGGATATTTAGGGTTATTTGCTGTTTGAAAAACACACACAACTTATCAACTTCAAGCACGATTCAAACATCTCTCAAACCCTAATCTTTAATCTTCAATCTTTGCTTAAATTTCTTCATCAATTCTCTAATCCATGGCACTAAAAGTCCGAATTTGACTTTCTTTATCTTGTTCTTGCCTAATTACATGCTTATTTGATGATTAAATTCGGATTAAGTTTAGAATTAGTGTGGGGTTGTTAATTTTGGTCTTGAATGCTTAAATTAATCATGGGTTTTTTGTTGAATATGATGAATATGTATGAAATTTATAATCTTTTTGTGTTTTTAATGCATATCTTTGATTCTAGGGTTCATGGTTAATTTGATTTTGAATTAGAGATGAGTAATTGGGAAAATTGGTTATGAGTCTTGTTAATTATGGTTTGACTTGAATGATAAGTGTGGGGTGTGTCACTTTGGCCGGGTCATTAGGGTTCTAGTATTAATTGAATGGTTTTCTTATGATTAATTTGGTTTTATACGATATAGATGCCATGCTATTAATGCTATGATGACTTGGTGCTAGTTTGTTTGTTGAATTTTGGATTGTATTGCTAAATTTTGAAGTTTCAACTTATCCTTCCACTAATGTTAATTGCTTCAAACATCTTAGGTGTGTTTTGAGTTGTTACTAATGAATAATAATTGTTTGAGTACTTGGAAAAGGGTGATTAGTTATGGTTGATTGCTTGTGATTTTGACGTTGGTCATAATTGATTTATGCTTGTAGAAGTTTGTTGACCAAGGTTGACTTATGCTTAAAATATGGATTGTTTTGAATATGAGCAGGGACTAATCTTTAATGCTAATGGCAATTTTTGCTTTTGTGTTTTGTTTGTTGATACAGAAGCAAAGAATTTCAAATGCTCAAAGGGAGGAAGAAAGACTTTTGGAAATTCAAACCAATCCTGAAAATTGGTTACAAGCGTTAAGGGATGTTGAAGAGTATGCTGGAAGGTTTGGATATATTAGAAGGCGTCTCATCACCGGTACTTGGTATTTAGTGTAGTGACCTGAACTTTTCCATGTTTATATATATTAATTGAGATTGATATTTACATGACTAAATGTTTCCAACGTGTTAAGCAATCAAACTTGTTAAGACTTGATTAAATGAAATAAGTTTCATATAGACAATTGATCACCCAAGTTGACCGGCGATTCACGAACGTTACAAAATTGTAAAAACTACACGTTGTGGTATATATAGACATATATATATGGTTGACATGAGATTATAATGAGTAAGTATCTCACTAAGTATATTAACAATGTGTGATATACATAAGAAATGAGATTACTAAGTTAAGAAACTCGAAATGATATATATAACGATTATCGTTATGATAACGTCTACTAAATATATATGTATCATATTAAGATATTGATACACTATATGATATTTAAATATATCATTAAGTGTGTTAACAATGAACTATATATGTAAAAACAAGACTACTAACTCAAGAATTACGAAACGAGACTTATATGTAACGATTATCGTTGTAACGATATTTTAATGTATGTACCATATTAATATATTGATAATGCTAAAAACGAACATATATTTCATAGCATTATTCCTCAAGAAAGACAAGCTTTTAGTTGTAATTGTTCTATTTACAAGTGATATTCGTTTAAATAATAAAAGGTGAAGACAAAAGACAGATTCGACGAATTGAAGACGCAAACGACCAAAAAGCTCAAAAGTACAAAATACAATCAAAGAGGTTCCAATTATTGATAAGAAACGTCTCGAAATTACAAGAGTACAAGATTCAAAACGCAAAGTACAAGATATTAAATTGTACGCAAGGACGTTCGAAAATCCGGAACAGGGACCAGAGTCAACTCTCAACGCTCGACGCAACGGACTAAAAATTACAAGTCAACTATGCACATAAATATAATATAATATTTAAATAATTCTTATAATTATTTAATATATTATATTTAGTTATAAAACCGTCGGTAAACAAAGAGCCAAACTTGTGTGAGCTGTGAAAGCAAACTCCGCGACTCGCGGTGTTTGAAGGCCAAAAGGGCCACGAGTCGCGGAGCCCCAAACTCTAAAAATCCCTATAAAAGCAAACGAATTCTGATCGCAAAAATCATCTTTTTTTCTTCTTCTCTCATAAACGTATTATATATATATATATTATAATTTTAATTTTAATTTTAATTTTAATTCTAATAATAAGGGTATGTTAGCGAATGTTGTAAGGGTGTAAGTCGAAATTCTCTCCGTGTAACGCTACGCTATT
Source organism: Rutidosis leptorrhynchoides (assembly GCF_046630445.1). Lineage (NCBI taxonomy): Eukaryota > Viridiplantae > Streptophyta > Magnoliopsida > Asterales > Asteraceae > Rutidosis > Rutidosis leptorrhynchoides. The sequence goes on from NC_092336.1 coordinate 281,976,316, forward strand.
TTTAATCATTGTAAGTTATGTTCAACCTTTTTAATTTAATGTCTCGTAGCTAAGTTATTATTATGCTTATTTAATCCGAAGTAATCATGATGTTGGGCTAATTACTAAAATTGGGTAATTGGGCTTTGTACCATAATTGGGGTTTGGATAAAAGAACGACACTTGTGGAAATTAGACTATGGGCTATTAATGGGTTTTATATTAACTAAACAATACCTTGTTAATTTAATATACAAACTTATAATTCGACGTATTTATATATAACCACATACGCTTGACTGGGTACGGTGGGCGGGATATCTATAAATACCAATAATTATTCATTTTACCGGACACGGAACTGGATTAATAGTTAATAGACTTGTTGAAACAGGGGTGAATTACATTCAAGGGTAATTGGTGTAATTGTTAACAAAGTAGTAAAACCTTGGTTTACACGCAGTCGATAACCTGGTGTATTCATTAAACAATGTATTAAAACCTTGTTACAATTCGAATCCCCAATTAGTTGGAATATTTGACTTCGGGAATAAGAATAATTTGACGAAGGCTTTCGCTCTTTATATTTATGACTGATGGACTATTATGGACAAATTCGTATGGACTTATTAAATAATCCAGGACAAAGGACAATTAACCCATGGGCATAAAACTAAAATCAACACGTCAAACATCATGATTACGGAAGTTTAAATAAGCATAATTCTTTTATTTCATATTTAATTTCCTTTATTTTATATTTAATTGCACTTCTAATTATCGTATTTTTATTTTTATTGTATTTAATTGCACTTTTAATTATCGTACTTTTTAATTATCGCAAGTTTATTTTATCGCACTTTTATTATTCACAATTTCATTATCGTTATTTACTTTACGCTTTAATTTAAGTCTTGTATTTATTTTTAATATTTTACATTTGGTTTTAACTGCGACTAAAGTTTTAAAATCGACAAACCGGTCATTAAACGGTAAAGACCCCCCTTTTATAATAATAATATTACTTATATATATATTTCTATTTTTATAAAAGTAAACTAATATAGCGTTAAGCTTTGTTTAAAGATTTCCCTGTGGAACGAACCGGACTTACTAAAAACTACACTACTGTACGATTAGGTACACTGCCTATAAGTGTTGTAGCAAGGTTTAAGTATATCCATTCTATAAATAAATAAATACCTTGTGTAAAATTGTATCGTATTTAATAGTATTTCCTGTAAAAATATAAGCTATTTTATATACTACTCTGCTAAAACATCAAGTATTTTTGGCGCCGCTGCCGGGGAATCGCTTAAAAGCCGGAAGCGCAACGCTACATAAAAAAAAGATTTTTATTTTACTTTTATTAAAATTCATTTTTATAAAAGTACGTTTTAAATATTCGAAAATATAAAAAGAAAAACAAAATTTTATATATTTTTAAGAGTTTGTTAAAAGTTTTATAAGTTTCTTTATTTTTATTTTAGTTTAAAAAAATATAAGTTTTATTTAAATATCTTTTATTTATATAAAAACAGAAAATTAGAAAACATAAAAAAAAACGTCGAATTAAAACTGTACCAGAGTTGAAAACTGGAACCCCGCGACTCGCGGGGTTTGCTGCATCGAATACCGCAACTCGCGGAGGAGACCTGACACCGACAGAAACCCTAACTGCAATTAATTACAGAGTAATTATTAATTATTATTATTATTAACCCTAATTATTATTATTATTATAATTAGTTTTATTTTAAGTTTTACTTTTTATTTAATTTATATTTTAGTTAAATTAGTTTAATTAAATTGTAAAATTAATAGTTTTATAAAATAAATAATATAAAAATAATATTTTTATAAAAATTGTACTTTTTACAACTTTTTGTATATTTTTATATTTTATTCCTTTTTAATCGTTTTAGCGTAATATTTGTATTTTTCGCTCATATTTAATTTTAAACTTAGTTTTTGCCATAGTTATTTTTACTTCTAGATTTTTAGTCTTTGTCTTAGAATTCCTTAAGTGCTTTTTCTTTAGACTAAGATTTAGGTGCTTTAGAATTTTGCGACACCTTTTTAAGTTTTAGTTTCTTTTTAAGTTATTTCCATTTGGAATTTAGTTTTTTCTGTAAGCTTTAATATTTTTAGACAACTTTTACCTATGTATCAATTATCATTCCAAATAGTAATTTCAATTTGTGATTATAATTTTAAGTTAGTTGTAATAATAAGGTTAGGTTAGTCAATTGTTTTTAATTTTTATAAGTTTCTTTTATTTTTTCGTCACCTTTTATTTTTCAACCATTTTTCTTTTTCGACCTTTTTTGACGAACTCTTTTTCTTTCTTATTTCTCGCTATTCTAGTTTTTAGGACATAGATTTTTATTCTACTTCTTATCTAAATTTCTTAAAATTACGAAAATTTATTTTAAGTGGTTAAATTGATAGACATCAAAATTTTCTGGTTCGTAGTAATAGTTGGATTTGTACGTAGACCAGGTTATTGGAGCCAAACAGTCCTCAATTATATTGAGACCAAACGAATCCTGCCCCTCTGCTGCATCTTTTGGCTATTCAAAACGTGGGCAAAATCAGAAAAGTCTATTGATTGGATAACTTATTATAATTTTTCTTTCCTTTTAAAAACTAATAGGATATTCAGTGAATGCACCGAGCAAGACGTTCACCACCTTTTGTACGTTCACCACCTGTAACTAGATCAAGATATTTAGCAAATATTACCGCCGTTGATTTTTCTTTAGAATCGTCATCCAGTCGACCAAGTACTTCAGTTCAAATTTCCGATAATCCATTTTTTGAACCCGACCTCACAATTGAGAATCCGGAGAATATTCAGGAACGATTCGTAGATCCTGAACCACTAAACTTTCCTCCGGAACCACCAATCATTCAAACAGAGATTGTTGAGGAACAAACCATTAAATCAGAATCCTCTAGTGATTCCGATTCAACAAATTCAATTATGGAGAATTTGGAACCTTTAAGTATGGAAGACCGAATGAGAGCTAAACGCACTGGCCAAGGTCACGCAATTACTCATACAGACATTAATGCGCCAGATTATGAAATCAAAGGACAAATTCTACACATGGTGACTAATCAATGCCAATTTAGTGGTGCGCCGAAGGAAGATCCAAATGAACATCTACGTACCTTTAATAGGATCTGCACAATATTTAAAATAAGAGAAGTGGAGGATGAACAGATATATCTCATGTTATTTCCCTGGACTTTAAAGGGAGAAGCCAAAGATTGGTTGGAATCGTTACCTGAAGGGGCGATTGATACATGGGACGTTTTAGTTGAAAAATTTCTTAAACAATTCTTTCCTGCATCTAAAGCCGTAAGACTTCAAGCAGAAATTGTTACGTTTACACAGAAGCCAAATGAAACTCTATATGAGGCGTGGACAAGATATGGAAAGTTATTAAGAGGATGTTCGCAACATGGTTTAGATACCTGTCAAATAGTACAAATATTCTACCAACGATGCAACATCACTACAAGGAAAGACATAGATATAGCAGCTGGTGGTTCTATTATGAAGAAAACCGAAACTGATGCTTACAAAATTATTGATAACACTGCTTCCCACTCACACGAGTGGCACCAAGAAAAAGATATCGTTAGATCATCTAAAGCAGCTAGAGCCGATTCTAGCCATGACTTAGATTCCATTTTCGCAAAGATAGATGCTATGGAGAGACGAATGGAAAAGATGACTAAAGATATTCACTCAATACGAATTGGTTGTGAGCAGTGTGGAGGATCACATTTGACAAAAGATTGTCTAAGTATTGAATTAACAATGGAACAAAGAGAGAATATTTCATACATAAACCAAAGGCCTGGAAATAATTATCAGAATAATTATCAACCGCCAAGACCAATTTACAATCAAAACCAGAATTATAACCAAAATATTCCATACAACAACCAACAAGGTCCTAGCAATCAACAAGTATCCAATAATAATTACAATCAGCAGAGACCTAATTTTCAAAACAAACCACCACAACAAACCGATGATAAAAAGCCGAATTTAGAAGATATGATGACGAAGCTAGTTGAAACTCAAACGCAGTTTTTCACATCTCAGAAACAAACTAATGAACAAAATGCTCAAGCATTTAGAAATCAACAAGCTTCTATTCAAAATCTGGAACAAGAAGTAAGTAACCTAGCAAGGTTAATAGGTGAAAGAAAACCGGGAAGTTTACCTAGTGATACAAATGCTAACCCCCGGAATGAAACAGCTAAAGCCATTACCACAAGAAGTGGTACAACACTTAAACCACCTGAAATACCTGTAACTTCTGATGAAGCTATTCCTACTCCACAAGAACCACAACCTGATCAAGATAAGGAAAAAGAACCGATAGTTGAAAAGGTTAATGAAGATAGCACAGTTAAGGCTAAACCTTATGTTAAACCATACCAACCACCACTTCCTTACCCGAGTAAAATGAAGAAAGAGAAACTTGAAGCCGAGCAATCCAAATTCTTGGATATGTTTAAACAGATAAATGTAAATCTTCCTTTCATTGATGTGATTTCAGGAATGCCTAGATATGCTAAATTCCTGAAAGATCTAATCTCAAATAGAAAGAAAATGGAAGAACTCTCGGCTGTTACTATGAATGCTAATTGTTCAGCAGTGCTGTTGAATAAGATACCAGAAAAACTATCTGATCCAGGAAGTTTCACAATTCCATGTTTTCTGGGTAGTCTTAGTTCAATAGAAGCATTGGCAGACTTAGGTGCTAGTATAAATCTAATGCCATATTCACTATACGCTAAACTAGACCTTGAAGAATTGAAACCAGCCAGAATAAGCATACAACTAGCCGATAGATCAATTAAATATCCTAGAGGGATAATGGAGAACATGCTAGTTAAAGTTGGTACTTTAGTATTTCCAGTAGATTTTGTTGTTCTGGACATGGAAGAAGATTCTCAAGTTCCTCTCATATTAGGAAGACCATTCTTAAACACGGCTAAAGCAATGATTGACGTGTTCGGTAAGAAACTGACCCTAAGTATAGAGGATGAGAGTGTTACCTTTTCAGTTGATAGAGCAATGCAACAACCACAATCTGCAGATGATACATGTTATTATATTCAAACTATAGATGCACATGCAGAATTATTAGAAGAATTTCCAGAATTACAAGGAACAGGAGAATGTTCTTTAGGAGAAGGTAATGAACCAATTGATGAAGCTGAAATGTTAGCTACACTTATAGCTAATGGATATGAACCAACAACGGAAGAAATCCAAATGCTAAAAGAAGAAGACAGATATCGATATAAATCATCGATAGAAGAACCTCCGAAATTAGAGTTAAAGCCACTTCCAAACCATTTGGAATACGCTTATTTACATGGTGAATCTGAATTACCTGTAATAATATCGTCTTTGTAGTGACCCGAACTTTTCCATGTTTATATATATTAATTGAGATTGATATTTACATGATTAAATGTTTCCAACATGTTAAGCAATCAAACTTGTTAAGACTTGATTAATTGAAATATGTTTCATATAGACAATTGACCACCCAAGTTGACCGGTGATTCACGAACGTTAAAACTTGTAAAAACTATACGATGACATATATATGGTTATATATATAGTTAACATGTTTTTATTATAAGTATGTATCTCATTAGGTATTTTAACAATGAGTTATATACATAAAAATGAGACTATTAATTTAAGAAACTCGAAAACGATATATATAACGATTATCGTTATAACAACGTCTTACTAGGTAAATATGAATCATATTAAGATATTGATACACTTGGTTAATTATGTTAAATGATAAGTAAATATATTATTAAGTGTATTAACAATGAAATACATATGTAAAAATAAGACTACTAACTTAATGATTTCGAAACGAGACATATATGTAACGATTATCGTTGTAACGACATTTAACTGTATATACATCATACTAAGATATATTATATATCATAATATCATGATAATATAATAATTTAACATCTCATTTGTTATAATAAACAATGGATTAACAACATTCAACAAGATCGTTAACCTAAAGGTTTCAAAACAACATTTACATGTAACGACTAACGATGACTTAACGACTCAGTTAAAATGTATATACATGTAATGTTTTAATATGTATTCATACACTTTTGAAAGACTTCAAGACACTTATCAAAATACTTCTACTTAACAAAAATGCTTACAATTACATCCTCGTTCAGTTTCATCAACAATTCTACTCGTATGCACCCGTATTCGTACTCGTACAATACACAACTTTTAGATGTATGTACTATTGGTATATACACTCCAATGATCAGCTATTAGCAGCCCATTTGAGTCACCTAACACATGTGGGAACCATCATTTGGCAACTAGCATGAAATATCTCATAAAATTACAAAAATATGAGTAATCATTCATGACTTATTTACATGAAAACAAAATTACATATCCTTTATATCTAATCCATACACCAACGACCAAAAACACCTACAAACACTTTCATTCTTCAATTTTCTTCATCTAATTGATCTCTCTTAAGTTCTATCTTCAAGTTCTAAGTGTTCTTCATATATTTTACAAGTTCTAGTTACATAAAATCAAGAATACTTTCAAGTTTGCTAGCTCACTTCCAATCTTGTAAGGTGATCATCTAACCTCAAGAAATCTTTGTTTCTTACAGTAGGTTATCATTCTAATACAAGCAAATAATCATATTCAAACTTTGGTTCAATTTCTATAACTATAACAATCTTATTTCAAGTGATGATCTTACTTGAACTTGTTTTCGTGTCATGATCCTGCTTCAAGAACTTCGAGCCATCCAAGGATCCGTTGAAGCTAGATCCATTTTTCTCTTTTCCAGTAGGTTTATCCAAGGAACTTAAGGTAGTAATGATGTTCATAACATCATTCGATTCATACATATAAAGCTATCTTATTCGAAGGTTTAAACTTGTAATCACTAGAACATAGTTTAGTTAATTCTAAACTTGTTCGCAAACAAAAGTTAATCCTTCTAACTTGAATTTTAAAATCAACTAAACACATGTTCTATATCTATATGATATGCTAACTTAATGATTTAAAACCTGGAAACACGAAAAACACCGTAAAACCGGATTTACGCCGTCGTAGTAACACCGCGGGCTGTTTTGGGTTAGTTAATTAAAAACTATGATAAACTTTGATTTAAAAGTTGTTATTTTGAGAAAATGATTTTTATTATGAACATGAAACTATATCCAAAAATTATGGTTAAACTCAAAGTGGAAGTATGTTTTCTAAAATGGTCATCTAGACGTCGTTCTTTCGACTGAAATGACTACCTTTACAAAAACGACTTGTAACTTATTTTTTCCGACTATAAACCTATACTTTTTCTATTTATATTCATAAAATAGAGTTCAATATGAAACCATAGCAATTTGATTCACTCAAAACGGATTTAAAATGAAGAAGTTATGGGTAAAACAAGATTGGATAATTTTTCTCATTTTAGCTACGTGAAAATTGGTAACAAATCTATTCCAACCATAACTTAATCAACTTGTATTGTATATTATGTAATCTTGAGATACCATAGACACGTATACAATGTTTCGACCTATCATGTCGACACATCTATATATATTTCGGAACAACCATAGACACTCTATATGTGAATGTTGGAGTTAGCTATACAGGGTTGAGGTTGATTCTAAAATATATATAGTTTGAGTTGTGATCAATACTGAGATACGTATACACTGGGTCGTGGATTGATTCAAGATAATATTTATCGATTTATTTCTGTACATCTAACTGTGGACAACTAGTTGTAGGTTACTAACGAGGACAGCTGACTTAATAAACTTAAAACATCAAAATATATTAAAAGTGTTGTAAATATATTTTGAACATACTTTGATATATATGTATATATTGTTATAGGTTCGTGAATCAACCAGTGGCCAAGTCTTACTTCCCGACGAAGTAAAAATCTGTGAAAGTGAGTTATAGTCCCACTTTTAAAATCTAATATTTTTGGGATGAGAATACATGCAGGTTTTATAAATGATTTACAAAATAGACACAAGTACGTGAAACTACATTCTATGGTTGAATTATCGAAATCGAATATGCCCCTTTTTATTAAGTCTGGTAATCTAAGAATTAGGGAACATACACCCTAATTGACGCGAATCCTAAAGATAGATCTATTGGGCCTAACAAACCCCATCCAAAGTACCGGATGCTTTAGTACTTCGAAATTTATATCATATCCGAAGGGTGTCCCGGAGTGATGGGGATATTCTTATATATGCATCTTGTTAATGTCGGTTACCAGGTGTTCACTATATGAATGATTTTTATCTCTATGTATGGGATGTGTATTGAAATATGAAATCTTGTGGTCTATTATTATGATTTGATATATATAGGTTAAACCTATAACTCACCAACATTTTTGTTGACGTTTTAAGCATGTTTATTCTCAGGTGATTATTAAGAGCTTCCGCTGTCGCATACTTAAATAAGGACGAGATTTGGAGTCCATGCTTGTATGATATTGTGTAAAAACTGCATTCAAGAAACTTATTTTGTTGTAACATATTTGTATTGTAAACCATTATGTAATGGTCGTGTGTAAACAGGATATTTTAGATTATCATTATTTGATAATCTACGTAAAGCTTTTTAAACCTTTATTGATGAAATAAAGGTTATGGTTTGTTTTAAAATGAATGCAGTCTTTGAAAAACGTCTCATATAGAGGTCAAAACCTCGCAACGAAATCAATTAATATGGAACGTTTTTAATCAATAAGAACGGGACATTTCAGTCTTCTCTTACTGAAAATGAGAAATCACAACTCATTTCTGTGTTGAAAGCTCATAAACCAGCCATTGCATGGAAGATTCATGATATTAAAGGAATAAGTCCTTCGTATTGCACACATAAAATCCTTATGGAAGAAGGTCATAAAACGTATGTGCAACGCCAACGAAGACTAAATCCTAATATGCAAGATGTAGTTAAGAAAGAGATTATTAAACTGCTAGATGCAGGTCTAATTTATCCAATCTCTGATAGTCCATGGGTAAGCCCAGTTCAATGCGTGCCAAAGAAGGGTGGCATGACTGTCATTACAAATGAGAAAAATGAGCTTATTCCTACTAGGACTGTAACAGGATGGCGTGTGTGTATTGATTATAGAAAATTAAATGACGCCACCAGAAAAGATCACTTTCCCTTACCTTTCATTGATCAAATGTTGGAAAGATTAGCCGGAAATAGTTACTATTGTTTTCTAGATGGATTTTCCGGATATTTTCAAATTCCAATAGCACCCGAGGACCAAGAGAAAACCACATTCACGTGCCCTTATGGTACTTTTGCTTACAAACGCATGCCATTTGGACTTTGTAACGCCCCTGCAACCTTTCAAAGGTGTATGATGGCGATTTTTCATGACATGATAGAAGAATGCATGGAAGTTTTCATGGATGACTTTTCAGTCTTCGGTGATACATTTGAATCATGTCTAGTTAATCTGGAACGAATGCTTATTAGATGCGAACAATCAAATCTAGTACTTAATTGGGAAAAATGCCATTTCATGGTTAAAGAAGGCATCGTTCTTGGACATAAAATTTCAAAAGAAGGAATTGAAGTGGATAGAGCTAAAGTAGATGTAATTGCTAAACTTCCACATCCCACCAATGTTAGAGGAGTTAGGAGTTTTCTAGGGCATGCCGGTTTTTACCGACGTTTCATAAAAGATTTTTCTAAAATTGCCACTCCTATGAATAAACTCCTAGAAAAGGATGCTCCATTCATCTTTTCAGATGAGTGTATCAAATCTTTTAATATTCTTAAAGAGAAACTCACTAATGCGCCGATCATGATAACACCAAATTGGAATCTACCATTTGAACTAATGTGCGATGCAAGTGATTTTGCAATGGGAGCCGTTTTAGGACAAAGGATTGAAAAACGATTTCAACCTATATATTATGCTAGTAAGTCGTTACAAGGAGCACAAACGAACTATACAACTGCTGAAAAAGAACTCCTTGCTATTGTCTTTGCTTTTGACAAATTTCGATCATATCTCGTTCTAGCAAAAACGGTGGTCTATACCGACCATTCTGCTCTTAGATACCTATTTTCTAAACAAGATGCTAAACCAAGATTAATCCGTTGGATCTTACCCTTACAAGAGTTTGATATTGAAATCCGAGATAAAAGAGGAGCAGAAAATCTCGCCGCTGATCATCTTTCTCGTCTTGAAAATCCCGAATTAGAAGTTCTAAATGAATCAGCCATACAAGACAACTTTCCTGATGAATATCTATTGAAGATAGATTATAAAGAAATTCCATGGTTTGCAGACTATGCAAACTACTTAGTTTGTGGATTCCTTGAAAAAGGATTATCGTACCAAAGACGAAAGAAATTCTTCAGTGATATAAAACACTATTTTTGGGAAGATCCACATTTGTTTAAAAGTTGTCCCGATGGAATAATACGCCGATGTGTATTTGGAGATGAAGCTAGTAAAATATTAAACCATTGTCACACAGGACCAACAGGAGGGCATTATGGGCCTCAACTAACAGCAAGAAAAGTTTATGATGCTGGATTCTATTGGCCTACAATTTACAAAGACGCACACCTTCTTTGCAAATCCTGTGATGCTTGTCAAAGGGCCGGAAAAATAAGTCAACGTGATGAAATGCCACAAAATGTCATCCAAGTATGTGAAGTATTTGACATTTGGGGTATTGACTTTATGGGTCCATTTCCAAAATCTCATAATAATCTATATATACTCGTAGCCATTGATTATGTATCTAAATGGGCGGAGGCACAAGCTCTCCCAACTAACGATGCACGAGTTGTAGTCAACTTTTTAAAACGTCTTTTTGCAAGGTTTGGAACACCGAAAGCTTTAATAAGTGATCGGGGTACCCATTTCTGTAATAATCAACTTGAGAAAGTTCTTAAAAGATATGGAGTAACTCATAAAATCTCCACCGCATATCATCCACAAACAAGTGGACAAGTTGAAAATACCAACCGAGCTTTAAAACGTATTCTAGAGAAAACCGTAGGATCAAATCCGAAGGAATGGTCCATTAAATTGGAGGATGCACTCTGGGCTTTTAGAACAGCCTACAAAACTCCAATTGGAACCACACCTTTTAGACTTGTTTATGGAAAAGCATGTCATCTTCCAGTAGAAATTGAACACAAAGCATTTTGGGCTTTGAAGACATGTAATCTTGATTTACATGAAGCCAGACGTCTACGATTAAGTCAACTAAACGAATTAGAAGAATTGAGACATGAAGCATACAAAAATTCGTTAATCTATAAGGAAAGAACTAAGAAATGGCATGATAAAAGAATCAGAAGTTCAAAAGAATTTAAGGAAGGAGACAGAGTTCTTCTTTTCAATTCACGATTCAAGCTATTTCCTGGAAAATTGAAATCAAGATGGTCTGGACCATTCATAGTTAAAAGAGTTTTCCCATACGGAACGATAGAATTAATAAATTCAAATGGGATTGAATTTAAAGTTAATGGTCACAGAGTTAAACATTACATACATGGTCCGATGTAAGTCGACAACGAAGTTAATCACAATTTCGACACCACAGCTAACTAAGTGTGGGGAGAATCAAGTCTTTAAAGGATAATATGTATTTCTGTTAGAGTTAGATTGTCTGTTTTCGTGTAGTTCTCGAAAATGGAACCCGAATGGTCTTTCCCTAGCAGACCCTAAAAAACTAGTCTTCTCCCCCCATTCTGAATTTTTATTTTTTTTTTAGGTTTTTACTAAATGAAGACTGCCTGTGAACTAAACCATGGTCTAATGCTACACGCTTTGATCACTAAACGTAATAATGACATACTACCGAGTGAAATAGTATCAGTAATCAGAGAAAGAATGGACGGAGTTAGAAAAGAATCCAGATGCGAAGATAATAAGTTACAATTTGGTAAAGGAAAATCAAAATCCGCAGCGAAAAGAAGAGCACGACACCTAGAAATATGTCACAAATGCGGAAAATGGTCACATGGAGGTAAATGTTCAAATAATCAAACCTATTCAAACACCGAATTTGTTACTTTATGCAGAGACGGACCGTTCATATGTTTAGAAGAAAAGACACTGAATGCTCGAGGTTACGCCTATGTAGCCATGGAAAACCAATTAAACCGACTATCTTATGAATGGGATAGATCATATAACTAAGAAATCTATTTCACAGGTATGTTTGTACAGTTTTTATTTTATTTTTTTTTATTTTTAACCTTTTGATAATAAACGCTAATTTGTTCGCTATAAAGTTTTAAATTGGTATTAAATAAAATTAGGTTTGGCGACCGAAATTTATTGATATCATTCAAAAATTTATTACATCACTGCGAAATTTAACGTTTATTCTTAAGGTATAAATATCTTTAATCAATCAACCCAAAATATTTCAAAAATTCGTCATGAGTTAAATTAGGTCTTGGAACCGAAATTACTTTACCGAAAAGAGGGGCGCATATTTTTGATAATATTTGATTGATTAAAGTGGGATAAAAAGCCAAAAAGATTTTTAATTTTATTTTTACCATGTTTTTAAAATTAATATATAAATCTTAAATTAATATTGTAAACTTTGTAAAATCAATATATTTAAAATTGTAAATATTTGAAAAAATTAATATAAGTTTGGTGTGAATTTATAATATGAATTTTTAAATTAAGTTTGGTGTGAATTTTTAATTTTTAAAATATGAATTTTTAATTTTATGCATTTCAAATTTTAAGTTTGGTGTGAATTTTTAATATTAATTTTGAATTTTATATTTAAATTGTGTGAATTTAAAAACAAAAATTTACTTTATCTCATTAAGTTAAAAATATGATTTTTAAAATTCGTCGTAAGTTGAAGACTAGGTCTTTGAACCGAAATTGCTTTACCCGAGGGAGGGACGAGAACTTTTATTATCATTATTTTTAATCTTATTGAATTAAAGTATGCCAAAAACATTAAAAAAAAACCCAAAAATCTTAGCTTTTAAAACAATCGCTATAAAAAGATAAATTTTAAAATTTTGTCGAGGAACGGACTAGGACATCGATCCGAAACGACCTCGTCCTAAATAACAAGGGAAACAAAATTTTAAAATTAATTACTTATATGTTTTAATTAGTATAAGATATATAAAAAAAATATACCAAACTCCGCGACTCGCGGAGTTTGGAGGTTTAAACCCCGCGACTCGCGGGAGGACAAAAATACAGAAAAAAATAAAATCGAGCAAGAACAGCTCAGTTGCACACCATACCAAAAACACAGCGAAATACTGCGCGAAAAAACCCCAAAAACACCCCCAAAATCACAATTTTTAACCGTTAATCATCAAATCTTTTACTAAAATCATGTTGAGAAGGATGCTATCAAGGAATTACTCAAGAAAAATGGTAAATTTCTACACCTAAACACCATTTAATCCAAAAATTAGTGTTCTTGAGCAATTTTTTCCCCAATTTGATTTTGATGCTTTTTAGTGTAATTAGACTTAAATTGTTTATGTATTATGCTTGTATAACCTAGATTGATGCTGTTTAACATGATTAGAAGCCTTAAACTTCAAATTTTGAGTAATCTAGGGTTTGTGTTCTTGAGCAATTTGGGGCTTTTTGATATAAACAGGTTATTGCCGATTTTTGTCATGAATTGTTGCTAAATTAAGTAGTGTAACATGTTTAGGTAGTTAAATGATCCAAACTTTGAGCCTAAACATGATTTTGAGAATTAAAGTGGACTTTTTCAAGTCTAAAATTCATGAACTTGATTTTTGAAAGATAATGCCATTTGAAACTTGTTTAATTGCTAGTAATGATTATTTTGACATGTTATTTGAGTTGAATGCTTATGAACTTGGCGAACATTTTCGTATATGCTTATTTGAAAAAGTGTAGATTTGATGAAAATATGAAAATGAGCTTAAGTTTGATATAAATTGATCATGTCATTGTAATTATTTTAATTGATGATTTTGCTGACACTAATGCATATTTGGATGCACAAAAATTGTGTTTGATGTGTTTTGCAGACTGAAAGGGGTGAATCTTCATCCCAAGCTCGCAATGCTCCTGCTGAGAATGCGGAACAACAGGAGGTGGATAACTACTACAAGCAAGATATACCTCATCCAGTCATGACATTTTCTGATATGCACTTGGAAGATTTGCACCCGAACCTGAGATTTGACAGACTTTGGATAGATTATCCAAAATACCAAAGGGGTTTGCATACTCTTCATTCTAAAGTTGTTGAGGTACCTAGGGTTATATAATAGGGACCCTTAGAAGTTGTAGAATTGGCCGGGCCAATTAGGGAATTACCTGCACAGAGGTATGGTAATTCTACTTTTAACGACTGGGTACGTTTATTCACCATGTGTAGACCTGTATATAAAGTATGGTGTGAAGAATTGTTGTGTAGTATAGAATTAAATGATCGGGTAGCTAGTTTAACCGATCGATCCTTTATTTGTTAGGAGGTTCGATGCGCCACATGTCTTTACTAGACATGGCTCAGGCTTTATGTATATATACGCTTGAGGAGTTAGCATCTGCCGATTGTAGAGGGTTGATACTAAATGGTAGAAAGATAGATGAAAATTTTGATACACACGGTGTATGGAGTCAAATGACAAGCCATCACCGATTCAAAGGGGGAAATTACTCTTATTTGGATATAGATATAGCTGAATTAAGAGTAATTCATAGGTTTTTAGCTAATTCGATTACACAAAGAGGTAAGAACAAGGAAAAGGTAAATGAACAGGATTTGTTTTACCATATGTGTATTCGAGACCCACAAAGCGCTGTAAGAATACCTTATTGTGTGGGTTATTATTTATCAGCTATGGTTAGGGGGATGAGACCGCATAGCATAATAGGAGGTGGTATTTTTATTACTTTGATTGCTGAATATCTCGATGTGGATATAAGTCGGGGGGGATTATTAGTCGAAGAACCAGAACCCCGCGATACTATAGGTTTAAATGTATACCATGGTGCGAAAGTTTTGAAGAGGCGAAATAATGCCGCAGTACAATACCATGGTAGACATCCACAGGTTGAGAGAAACTAACAGCAAGGTAATGTAGGAGGGGGAAATGAGATGCAAGAAATGCAAAGGTTTATAGCTTCACAGGAATACGAAAATGCTAGACAGAGAGCATTTGAAGATTGGCAAGTTCACCAAAACCAAATCATAGCTCATTGCCAACATATAGGTAGAAACTATATTCCTACACCAAAACCCATATTCCCTCCCTGGTCTATAGAGATGCAGCCACCGTATCCTACGTATAACCCTGCCGAAGCATTCTATAGCACCTATGGTTATGCTTGGAACCCCTATTGGTACCAGTATCATCCCTAGTCTACTTAGTTTTATTTATTTTGTAATTTGTAATGTTAATACGTTTAATACTTATGTTAATATTGTAATAGTTTTTATAATTTTCTAACTTTTATTCTTAGATTTTAATAATTTTTGAATGTGGGTTAATATACCAAACTTCAAAAATATGTATATATGTTTGCAGTTTATCTTATGTACACAACAGGGTAAAACAACGTATTTTCAAAGACTGGCATTAAGTTCAGCAAAAGCAACTAATTTTGACGACAAGATGCAAAATATATGTGAAATAACAACAAGACGGAATGAACAAATGATGTCCACCATTTATCATTCAGCAAACAAACGCCAATATATTTGGAAACTTTGGTAAAAATTTAATCATTTTCACACAAATCACCCTCAATAATTTAAATTGTTACTGATTTCTTGCAAATGAGGGCATTGCAAGATCTTAAGTGTGGGAAGGGGATAAATTCTTTCGGATTTTAAAATTTTTATCTTATACACTTGGTTACCATTAGAAATACTAGTAAAGTAGTAGTTGTATTAGAATCTAGTGCTCTCTGATAATAAAGAACAGCCCTAGTCTTATATACTGACTACCCAATTCTAGTAAAATTTTTAAAAATTTTCAATTAAATGAACTCAAAATTATGTTTATACATATTTATGAACGATAAAACTAGGTTTTAACACCGAAATTATTGTTACCTCAGAAAGGACATAAATTGAGAAACAAACCAAAATATTAAAATTCATTTAAAATGGAATAGAGGACAATAAAAAGGAAAATAAAAGCCAAGTGTGGGAAAATTTACCAAGTTATCTTAAACATATATCACATATTTTTGTACAAATAACTGAAAATACTTTTGCTTTGAACTAAACTAAAAAGTTTTACCTGATTTACTGTAAGAAAGATGGATCTACACGATGAATCAATTCCATCATTAAAAGGAAGTAAAGTCTTCTGAAAAAGAAACGCGCTTCTTGATTTAGGTCAAGAAGTTGTCGTCCAGACCAGCTGTAGGTTGACGAAAAATCTAGAAAAGTCATCACTAAAATCAGCAGGAAATCCACGGACCTCAGCATTAAACAGGGTTGCCAAGTGGTCAGATTTATCCTAACCATGAGAAGGATTTATCTCGTAAAATGGGGGGGCACCATGCAAATTAGCTGGATAAGACTAATGAATCAGATCCCCAGAAAGGATAATCTCCTTAAAAGATCAAAAATCAGCTTTTAAGCCTGATATTACTCAATCCTTGAGATTGACCTTAAAGATTGAGAATTACAAACTCATGGAATTCAATGATATCTAAACTCGAGCTTGAACGAGAAAATATTTTGATCAAAATTACAAACCGATTTGTTTTCTGAAAACCCATT
The DNA here is from genome assembly GCF_046630445.1 of Rutidosis leptorrhynchoides. NCBI lineage: Eukaryota > Viridiplantae > Streptophyta > Magnoliopsida > Asterales > Asteraceae > Rutidosis > Rutidosis leptorrhynchoides. The sequence continues at coordinate 281,993,161 of NC_092336.1, forward strand.
TTCAATGCGTTCATTACCATTGAACGTAAAATCCTAGGAATTCACCTGGAATTCATTAGGTCACCTGAACCAAATCGGGTGTCAACCGTAAGAACGGTGGTTGCATAGTGGTCAAAGACAGGACCTTGTGCCAGACCGAAAAATCATAAGGGTGAGCTTTACTATTGCTCCTACCAAGGATAGTAATTGCGTCCGACACGTTATAGACCATAATTAAAAGCATGTCAGGGGACATTGCCTTAACAGTTGCTTGTTCAACGCTTTCCTTTACAACCGGACGGTAGTTTACCGAAAGGTAATATACGGGACAAGTAAACTGGACATGTTGCTTTCCAAATACAAGGTTAGTAAGTGGGTGACACAAAATCATAAGTTTTGAGCTAAAATTTTCAAATCTGAAACCCACCAAACCCACAAAAATATTTTGCAAACACCGGTGAAGGGTTATTCCGGAAAACTTATCTAGGGTAAAATCTAGATTTAATTTTCAAAAGATCAAATGTTTTCATAAAGATCCAATTTCCTTAATGGATCTAAATTTTTATAGTCATGTGGGACTGTAACCATATCGTTACTACCATTGTTTACACCACCGTATAGAAATCACTGATGTACAAAGTGTGAAGAATAAAGAAGTGATTCTAGTATTTCAAGACGATATTGCTTGAGGACAAGCAACGCTCAAGTGTGGGAATATTTGATAATGCTAAAAACGAACATATATTTCATAGCATTATTCCTCAAGAAAGACAAGCTTTTAGTTGTAATTGTTCTATTTACAAGTGATATTCGTTTAAATAATAAAAGGTGAAGACAAAAGACAGATTCGACGAATTGAAGACGCAAACGACCAAAAAGCTCAAAAGTACAAAATACAATCAAAGAGGTTCCAATTATTGATAAGAAACGTCTCGAAATTACAAGAGTACAAGATTCAAAAAGCAAAGTACAAGATATTAAATTGTACGCAAGGACGTTCAAAAATCCGGAACCGGGACCAGAGTCAACTCTCAACGCTCGACGCAACGGACTAAAAATTACAAGTCAACTATGCACATAAATATAATATAATATTTAAATAATTCTTATAATTATTTAATATATTATATTTATTTATAAAACCGTCAGTAAACAAAGAGCCAAACTTGTGTGAGCTGTGAAAGCAAACTCCGCGACTCGCGGAGTTTGAAGGCCAAAAGGGTCGCGAGTCGCGGAGCCCCAAACTCTGAAAATCCCTATAAAAGCAAACGAATTCTGATCGCAAAAATCATCTTTTTTTCTTCTTCTCTCATAAACGTATTATATATATATATATATATATTATAATTTTAATTTTAATTTTAATTTTAATTCTAATAATAAGGGTATGTTAGCGAATGTTGTAAGGGTGTAAGTCAAAATTTTGTCCGTGTAACGCTACGCTATTTTTAATCATTGTAAGTTATGTTCAACCTTTTTAATTTAATGTCTCGTAGCTAAGTTATTATTATGCTTATTTAATCCGAAGTAATCATGATGTTGGGCTAATTACTAAAATTGGGTAATTGGGCTTTGTACCATAATTGGGGTTTGGATAAAAGAACGACACTTGTGGAAATTAGACTATGGGCTATTAATGGGTTTTATATTAACTAAACAATACCTTCTTAATTTAATATACAAACTTATAATTCGACGTATTTATATATAACCACATACGCTTGACTGGGTACGGTGGGCGGGATATCTATAAATACCAATAATTATTCATTTTACCGGACACGGAACTGGATTAATAGTTAATAGACTTGTTGAAACAGGGGTGAATTACATTCAAGGGTAATTGGTGTAATTGTTAACAAAGTAGTAAAACCTTGGTTTACACGCAGTCGATAACCTGGTGTATTCATTAAACAAAGTATTAAAACCTTGTTACAATTCGAATCCCCAATTAGTTGGAATATTTGACTTCGGGAATAAGAATAATTTGACGAAGGCTTTCGCTCTTTATATTTATGACTGATGGACTATTATGGACAAATCCGTATGGATATATTAAATAATCCAGGACAAAGGACAATTAACCCATGGGCATAAAACTAAAATCAACACGTCAAACATCATGATTACGGAAGTTTAAATAAGCATAATTCTTTTATTTCATATTTAATTTCCTTTATTTTATATTTAATTGCACTTCTAATTATCGTATTTTTATTTTTATTGTATTTAATTGCACTTTTAATTATCGTACTTTTTAATTATCGCAAGTTTATTTTATCGCACTTTATTATTCACAATTTCATTATCGTTATTTACTTTACGCTTTAATTTAAGTCTTGTATTTATTTTTAATATTTTACATTTGGTTTTAACTGCGACTAAAGTTTTAAAATCGACAAACCGGTCATTAAACGGTAAAGACCCCCCTTTTATAATAATAATATTACTTATATATATATTTCTATTTTTATAAAAGTAAACTAATATAGCGTTAAGCTTTGTTTAAAGATTTCCCTGTGGAACGAACCGGACTTACTAAAAACTACACTACTGTACGATTAGGTACACTGCCTATAAGTGTTGTAGCAAGGTTTAAGTATATCCATTCTATAAATAAATAAATACCTTGTGTAAAATTGTATCGTATTTAATAGTATTTCCTGTAAAAATATAAGCTATTTTATATACTACTCTGCTAAAACATCATATATATTCATACATCATAATATCATGATAATATAATAATTTAACATCTCATTTGATATAATAAGCATTGGGTTAACAACATTAATTGAGATCGTTAACTTAAAGGTTTCAAAACAACACTTACATGTAACGACTAACGAAGACTTAACGACTCCATTAGAATGTATATACATGTTGTGTTTTGATATGTATTCTTACACTTTTGAAAGACTTCAAGACACATATCAAAGTACTTCTACTTAACAAAAATGCTTAAAATTACATCCTCTTTCAGTTTCATCAACAATTCTACTCGTATGCACCCGTATTCGTACTCGTACAATACACAGCTTTTAGATGTATGTACTATTGGTATATGCACTCCAATGATCAGCTTTTAGCAGACCATGTGAGTCACCTAACACATGTGGGAACCATCATTTGGCAACTAGCATGAAATATCTCATAAAATTACAAAAATATTAGTAATCATTCATGACTTATTTACATGAAAACAAAATTACATATCCTTTATATCTAATCCATATACCAACGACCAAAAACACCTACAAACACTTTCATTCTTTAATTTTATTCATCTAATTGATCTCTCTCAAGTTCCATCTTCAAGTTCTAAGTGTTCTTCATAAATTCCATAAGTATAGTTTCATAAAAATCAAGATTACTTCCAAGTTTGCAAGTCTACTTCCAAGCTTTCTAATCCATTCCAAGTAATCATCTAAGATCAAGGAACCTTTGTTATTTACAGTAGGTTATATTTCTAATTCAAGGTAATATTCATATTCAAACTTTGATTCAATTTCTACAACTATAACAATCTTATTTCGAGTGAAAATCTTACTTGAACTGTTTTCGTGTCATGATTCTGCTTCAAGAACTTTCAAGCCATCCAAGGATCCTTTGAAGCTAGAACCATTTTTCTCATTTCCAGTAGTTTTATCCAGAAAACTTGAGGTAGTAATGATGTTCATAACATCATTCGATTCATACATATAAAGCTATCTTATTTGAAGGTTTAAACTTGTAATCACTAGAACATAGTTTAGTTAATTCTAAACTTGTTCGTAAACAAAAGTTAATCCTTCTAACTTGACTTTTAAAATCAACTAAAAACATGTTCTATATCTATATGATATGCTAACTTAATGATTTAAAACCTGGAAACACGATGAACACCATAAAATCGGATATACGACGTCGTAGTGAAACTTGGGGCTGTTTTGGTTTGGATAATTAAAAACTATGATAAACTTTGATTTAAAAGTTGTTCTTCTGGGAAAATGATTTTTCATATGAACATGAAACTATATCCAAAAATCTTGGTTAAACTCAAAGTGAAAGTATGTTTTTCAAAATGGTCATCAAGATGTCGTTCTTTCGACAGAAATGACTACCTCTTTAGTAATTGACATGTAACTTAAATTTCCGACTATAAACCTATACTTTTTATGTTTGGATTCTTAAATTAGAGTTCAATATGAAACCATAGCAATTTTATTCACTCAAAACGGATTTAAAATGAAGAAGTTATGGGTAAAACAAGATTGTATATTTTTGATCTTTTTAGCTACGGGAAATGTTTAACAAATCTATACAAATCATATCCTAGCTAACTTATATTGTATTATACATGTATTCTAATATATTATGTAATCTTGGGATACCATAGACACGTATGCAAATATTTTGACATATCATATCGACCCATGTATATATTATTTGGAACAACCATAGACACTCTATATGCAGTAATGTTGGAGTTAGCTATACAGGGTTGAGGTTGATTCCAAAAATATATATACTTTGAGTTGTGATCTAGCCTGAGACGTGTATACACTGGGTCGTGGATTGATTCAAGATAATATATATCGATTTATTTATGTACATCTAACTGTGGACAACTAGTTGTAGGTTACTAACGAGGACAGCTGACTTAATACACTCAAATCTTTAAAACATAATAAAAATGGTTGTAATTATATTTTGATCATACTTTGATATATATGTACATATTTTTATAGGTTCGTGAATCGATCCGTGGCCAAGTCTTATTTCCGAGGAAGGAAATATCTGTGAAAGTGATTTATAGTCCCACTTTTAAAATCTAATATTTTTGGGATGAGAATACATGTAGGTTTTATAAATGATTTACAAAATAGACACAAGTACGTGAAACTACATTCTATGGTTGAATTATCGAAATCGAATATGCCCCTTTTTTTATGTCTAGTAATCTAAGAATTAGGGAACAGACACCCTAATTGACGCGAATCCTAAAGATAGATCTATTGGGCCTAACAAACCCTATCCAAAGTACCGGATGCTTTAGTACTTCGAAATTTATATCATATCCGAAGGGTGTCCCGGAATGATGGGGATATTCTTACATATGCATCTTGTTAATGTCGGTTACCAGGTGTTCACCATATGAATAATTTTTATCTCTATGTATGGGATATGTATTGAAATATGAAATATTGTGGTCTATTGTTACGATTTGATATATATAGGTTAAACCTATAACTCACCAACATTTTTGTTGACGTTTAAAGCATGTTTATTCTCAGGTAAATACTAAGAGCTTTCGTTGTTGCATACTAAAATAAGGACAAGATTTGGAGTCCATGTTTGTATGATATTGTGTAAAAACTGCATTCAAGAAACATATGTCGATGTAATATATTTCAATTGTAAACCATTATGTAATGGTCGTGTGTAAACAGTACATTTTAGATTATCATTATTTGATAATCTACGTAATGTTTTTAAAACCTTTATTGATAAAATAAAGGTTATGGTTGTTTTAAAAAATGAATGCAGTCTTTGAAAAACGTCTCATATAGAGGTCAAAACCTCGCAACGAAATCAATTAATATGGAACGTTTATAATCAATATGAACGGGACATTTCATTTAGACTGGGCCCCGCTAGAACAAGCAGGAAGACATTTGAGAACTCATCTCCAAGGGGTGCTTACATGCGTAAAACAACCAGGTAACCATTTCATTCATGCATGGGAGCATGCATTTTTGTGTACGGATGTTATTTATGAGGAATTGGTGTGGGAATTCTTCTCCACATTGACTTTTAATCCTCGCCGTGCGGTTTCAGATACGAGTTTCTTAAAATTTCTCTTAGGAGGGATGGATAGGGAGATGAGTAGGTTTGATCTTTGTCGGGCATTAAATTTGTACCCCGAAATGGATGATTTCATTTTAGGACAGTATTTGAGCGAAACTAAATTTTATGGTGCTGAGTTCTTTAATGCACAGCAATATTGGTATCAACTGAGTGGGAAGAATCCATTTGTGTCTAGTGAATCAAAGGGGTCGGACATTCGGGACAAAGATGCAAGATTAATTCAGAGGTTGTTGGGTTGTATGTTTTGTGCACGAGTGAATGGGTATGACAAGGTGACAAATCATAATTTGTGGTCCATTTATATGATTAAGCATGGACAGTTTGCTGATTTGGCGAATTTGGTAGGTGAGTATTTACGTACGCATGCGATGGAGAAACAAAAGGCAAAACCACTTTTGGGTGGTCATTATGTTACTAAAATTGCTCGGTTTTTCAATATTAACTTCACTCGTTGTACACCGGCTCTTGATTCAATGAAACCATTCGGGGTTTGATTTTATATTAATGCGAAAATTTTGATGTGGAACTCGAATCGGTCTATGTTTGTTGAATATGTTGAGCCGTCTCAAGAAGGTGGGGCGAGTGGTAGTGGTGCGCAACACAATGATGATGAGGAAGTTGCTGCTTGCATCCACGAGTGTTTTGGTTTCGAGTCAGTGGAGCACGTTGGTTCGGGTAGTGGTCAGCCTTGGGGTGTTTCGGGGATAGTTTGGAATGATTTGGTTTCGAGGGTCGATAATGTTCAAATCGGTGTGTCAGATAGATTTAATGAGTTTCGGGGAGAACAACGATCGCATAATGATCGTATGTGGGAAAGCCAGCAGCGGGTCGATGAGAGGTCGGCTGAGTCTTTACATGACCAACAATGGATGGCGTATGGGAACGATTGGAAAAGGCACAATGCTCGTCTTTTCTACTACAACCCGGATCATTATTATGGTACTACTGCTCAGACACCCATGTATTATCGTAGTCCAGTTCGGCCACGAGTGCAGGCCCCGATTTATAGTGAGCAAGAAAGGTTGGAAGATGCGCATCAGAGGTTTCAGCAGCAGTATCCGTACGGCAATTGGCCGTATGATGGTTTTCAGTGAGGAGGGCCTGCGAGCCCGATGATCATGATGTATTTTGTTTGCAAACATTTTATTTGGTTCTGTACTTGAATAATTATTTACTTTAATTATGTACTGTAGACTTATTTGGGGACAAGGCGTTTCGGTACCGGGTGGTGCCACCTTGTCCCGTTTTATGTAGTTTTTTTTATTTTTGTTAGGTTTGTTGGTGAAACGATTTTCAAGTTTGGCATTAAGTTCAGCAAAACCGCATGAGTGATGATATTGGTGTAAGGATCGGGAATGGACGATGTTCTTATGCTGGCAGCCAGTTCAGCGCCATCTGTCACTGTCATTCCACGATCAGTGGTTAACTCGATAAGTTTTTATTTTTATTTTTCTTACCCTTTCGATTTTAATCTATTTTTGATCTTAAGTGATGGGGACATTACTTGATCTCAAGTGTGGGGTGGGGGATGTAAAATCTCTCGGGTTGGTTGTTAATGGAATCATCATCATATTAGTTTTGATTTAAAAAGACTTGACATTTCACGGGTTTTGGTCGTAAAAAAAATTGAAAAATTTAGGGTAAAATATAAAAAAAAAAATAGAAAAGTTAGCTTAAAAATAAAATAAAAAAGTAGAAAAACAATTGAAAATTCGGCCAAGACCTTTATTCTGAAAATTGGCTTAGTAATTTATGGTATATTTCGTGTTTTCAAAGAAGCCAAAATTGTTTCACATGTTCATTATTTTGAACATGAAATCCTATGAGTTCGGGGAACTTAATAGTAGGTCTCATGTACTAAAACGGGTGTAAACCGTGAGAGAGCGGTGATTGCATAGCGTGATTGTGACTAAATCACGTGCCAGATCACAAACTTTTGGTTACTTGATATAGCAGACTTCCGAAACTATATCATTTTATTATTACATCATCTAATGGTGTGATACTGTGGGAAGAGGAGCCTTGAGCTTCACCAGTGTTGTCCTTTTAAGGAACAATAGCTACGTGCTTGTGTTTGCTTAGACAACACAACCCATAGCCAAAAGCTATGGCACCCAAAGGTTTTTGGGATTTAAACCGAGTGTCAATTGAAATAGATTGGCATTCCAGAGTGACTCAGATCCACTCATTAAGGAAGTAAAGTCTTCCGACCGTTTCACTTGGTACGTATACCTCTTAAGCTGTACCATTTCATTACCCATCATTTCATGATGAGGTACTATTAGAGGTGAAAGTCTTGAACTTTCAAAACATGTTCATTATTTTGAATGTGAAATCCTACATGAACATAAAAATTCATACGTAGGTCATCTGCACCAAGGCGGGTGTCAACCGTATGAATGGTGATAGTAGCGTGTGGTCGAAACCGGACCATGCGCTAGATCAAAAACTTAAACAGGGCGATCCTCATTGTTTCTCCTAACAAGGACAATGTTGCACCCGACCACCTTATTTAACCACACAGGATGTATCTATTCCATCCTAAAGGGAGTCAAGTCTCCCGAACAACACACTTGCTGATTTATTTCAGAAGTTGTAGTCCAGACCAGTTGTAGGGTGACGAAAAATCTTGAAAAGTCATTGCTAAAATCGACTGGAAATCTACCAGGCCTCAACGTCAAATAGGGAAACTGATAGTCGAAGCTTATCTCAATGAGGGAGATTTGCTAGCCAAATGGGAAGCGCACCATGATACACAAAATGCCAGTGATTGATCAGATTCCCAGTGGATAACCTCTGGAAAGGTAAGATATCAGCTTTTAAGCCTGATGAACCTCAATCTTTATGATTGACTTAACATATTAGATGATTACCTCATGATTATCGATGATATCCGGACGTAATGTGTATCCTCCTAAGCACATTATTTTCTTACCAACATCTCACGATGTTTGGTACTGTGGGAGGCATTGGCTTGACCAATCACGGGGTAGCCCGTATGGTTCTTTGGTTCGAAGGTTTCACTTTCTCGGCTCATGGTTTCCACTTGTATCCACATTTTATATTTGAAGACATATTCAGGTTCGAGATCCTTTACATTTATTTGGATTACATATTTGGTGCACGTTGTTCAAGTAATTATTATTATTGTGCCGTTACTTTATTTTGGGGATGTTGGAGATTTTGGGATTACATGTGGAAGCCACATTGTTGATATGTTCTCTTAAGATCGTACACATGCTAGTTTCTCTCTTTGATTCATGTTCGTTGGTTCTACTTACACTTATGAAGACGTTATTATTTAGTAGAAGGTTATTTTCAAGTCGGATTTGCTTGAGGACAAGCAAGACTCTAGTGTGGGGTGATTTGATATTGCACATTTCTCATATATTTATCATGGCAATATCCGTCATTTTTAGTCCATTCGGATACGGTTTTGAGTTTTATTCGCGATAATTTGGGAAGATTATGATTCGAGAGCCGAGAAGATCTTTTATACACCTTTTTGATCATTTGGAGGTATGTTTTATGTTACTTTATCAGAGGTGTCTTAATATGATGAAGCGATGTGGTTTTGGGCATTTTTATGGAGTAAAACGAAGAGTTTCCTGTGCCTGTACTAAGTCGCGGCGCGGCTGTATGCCCCGCGGCGCGGGTCGCATCTGGGTCGGTTTTTCAGGGTATAAATAGGGAAATACAACCCTACCTTTAAATCACTTTTTGTCAGCCGATTTTCTGAGTACTTGGGGCGACTTTTGGGTACTTTTGGGGAATTCCAAGGCTATTCTAACGCTCCAATCATTCCGCTATCAAGGATCAATTCAAGCAATAATCAATATTCATTGTGTTAGGTTGATTCTTATTTATCCAACAATGTTTTCTCTATTATTTATTACTTTGATTTCTTTTGTTGCCATGGTTATTGGCTAGTTATTTTAATGTTTGTCTAGACTTATAAACCTATGTTTTGGATGCTACTTAACAGTTATTCGTTTTGTTTATGATGATTTGATGTTTGGATTAAAGAACGATTTTTATTTAAGCTAGACTTTTCGATTCAATTGGTTGTGTATTTGTTTGATAGGACTAGAGTTCATTAATTTAATACATAAATTTACAATTAGTTTGTCTTAATTGATTGTTTGCTTACTCGGAGACGAGAGTAAATGGAATTCAAAAGGCTAGACGAAATAGGGGTGAATTGCACACAACGAGAGTTGGTGTGATTGCGATTCAAGTCTTCATCTCGGTTGAAATATTTGGTCAAAATTAGGAGGTCTTAGGCTACGGGGAATTCCGTGTCGTGTAATCTTAATTGAAATGTTTGCGCTGGGGAATTCCAGGTGAACCGATTAAATAATTCGCATAGGTTAGATAATAACTGGGGCTTAATCTAAATGCATCCAAGACTAGGTGTAAAGAGTCTAGACATTCATTTTTCCTATTTGATTTAAACTATCTTATTTTTACTTGTTTGTTTGCTTTAAAGCTTAAATCTTAAAATACTAAAAATATTGTTCTTTCTTGTTATTAATTAAAGCTATCTTTGATTTGGCTAATCGTTAAATAGCCACCAAAACTATTATCTCGTAATTTTCATTTTCTAGATTAACTTAGTTTATTTCCATTAGTTACAATCTTAATTTTCACGTCTAAACTGTCCTTGGAACGAATACCGATTTACCAACATTATACTATTGCACGATCGGGTACACTGCCCGTTAGTGTGTAGTAATCCTTTTAACCAGTATTTCCCATTATATAAATTATAGAAACGATTTTACATATCAATATCTTTATTAGTTAGTATTAAATAATAAATAATAGATAATTAAAGTTGTATCACTCTTAATGAAAATTATTATTAATTATTAACTTTCATGGTTATGGTATTTTTGTGGTTCTATCGTTAATTATTGTTTTTTTTTTGTGTTCTGGTAATTATACAATTATTTACTAATACAATTCTACATCAATTTTTAGGTGTTAAATAGGTTAAAAGCTCGTGATTTTTTCACGCAAACAAGATATTGTTGACGATAATCAACAATCATAAGAGAAAGTAAATAATGTTATGAAAAATGTAATAAACACACAATGATAAAAGAAAAGTAAATAATGATACCAAAAAAACTCTTCGAAAAAAACGTTATTTGTAACCTAGCAAAATAAATTTTAAGTATATAGTTATGAAGTAAGCCACCCTATCTTCAAATCCTGTCTCCGTCTCTGTCAGTAATGGCTAATTAATCCATGTTACCTCATCTTCGTTTCAAATCTAGAGATGGCATTGGTAAAGTTTTGATGTTGTATAGTTCTTTTAGCTTCTTTTCGTGTTATGCCCGTATATTGTTCATAGTTTTCGGATGTTTCTTGCTCGTTGGTTTCGTTTTTTTTTTTTGGTACATTCTTGTAATTATTCCTTATAATTATATCATTGCTTGCTTTGAAAAAAAAAAAAAAAAAAAAAAAAACCTTATATCAATATTTCATTTGTTTGTTGTCAACATGTGTGTCTTCTCTTTATTCGACTAAGCAATATGATTATCAAGCATCAATTTCAATATTATTAAGTGGCCTAAAACTATATGAATTATTGGTCATCTGTAGTTGCTCGTATTAATTATAAGTCATCTACACAAACAAATTCAAAATTTTGTCGGAAAATATAGTAATGAAACGGTAACCTCAAGGGATGGCTTGGTGGTAAGATACTTAGAAAGTTTCAAAGGAATCTAGGTTCAATCCCCACCTGCTACACTTTTGGGGGCTTGTTTTTCAAAAAAAAAAAAAATAATAATAATAATAATAATAATAATAATGAAATGGTGGGAAATATTAGTTGCCTAAAACTCGGTTTTTTTGCTTAGATGCGACAATATGCAGCAGTTCCTTTTAAACTATAAATTGAAATTGAACTAATTCGCGTACCCACCAACTGAATTTTTTATTGTTGTAGTTTTGTCAAATAATTCAGGCAGATTTTTTTTATAAAAAGTCAAAAATACGGTTGTTAATTTAATTTGCAATGTAATTAAATAATGTCGGCCGATTATTAACTCAAACGGAACAAACCTTACACTCCATTGGCGACTTGGAGTAGATCAAATGTCAAAACACTCAAAAGTAGTTAACAGTTTCAATTAATATCGAACCCAACTTCCAACTAACTAAATAGTCCCACTGCAACTTTAATTTAATTCTAGATTCATAGTTTCATACACACGTATACATTCCCCATTAATTAACGAACAAACACCCTCCCTATAAATATACTAATCTCACAACACCATTTCTTGCACCAAACAATCTAAAATATTAAACCACATACAAGTAAAATTAAACGTAATATAATTCCAAAAATGGCAAGAATGGGAATGATGTTTTTATGTGTAGTTGTGAGTTACATGGTGCTAACTGCACCCTATGCAGAGGCTGCTATTAGTTGTGGCAGTGTTGCTAGCAAATTGGCACCATGCATTGGTTACTTAAAAAGTGGTGGTGCAGTGCCAGCAGGATGTTGTAGCGGTGTTAAAGCACTCAATTCAGCTGCAAAATCGACTCCTGATCGTCAGGCAACATGTGGTTGCTTAAAGTCGGCCGCTAGTTCCATCTCGGGCATCAACCAAGGCAATGCGGCCAGCCTCCCCGGAAAGTGTGGTGTTAGCATTCCCTACAGTATTAGCCCAAGCATCGATTGTAGCAAGTACGTATTCACACCTTCTAACTATATAACTTTAATTAAAGGTTAATTTTTGTACATACACTCAAATCAATTAAGACGAATAGGCAAATTATTGTGGAAGAAGATAATATCACATGTTTTGTACTGATGTACTATCGTATATTGATGTTCGCAGGGTGCACTGAGGATGGGAAATTAATAAATGGAAGAATAATGCTTGGATATGGAAGTTTAGAAGCATATTTAAACTAAAATAAATATAAATATTATGAAGAGCGCTATCTTGTTTCTTATTTGAGATAGCATATATCACTGTGTCGCTTGTCCATCTTTTCTATTTGTATTTGTAATGCCTTTTCGTGATCATATATAATATATTGTGTTTTGTTATATAGTTTATACTGTCATCTTTGTAATAACCTTCATTAACGAACTTGATTGAAGTATGAAAAATATGACGAATGAGAGAGATGGTTTAGTTTTAAATCTGAAAATGTGTGTTGGCTACTCAATCACTCAAAAAGGTTATAAAAATAATACGAAGTAACTTTGAGAAAGCTGTTCGATCACAAAGTCTCATGGATGTCGCAGGCGTGACAAGATGTCCCAAATGCGATGCATATTTTGATGTGGCTGTTAATGTGTGATTTATACACTACTTTTAAATTGAAATAAGAATTACTAAACAATTATCACACAATAGACAACTACTACTAATTTTGTAAGAGAGCAGTTAAATTCAGATTCCAAAACACAAATAATTATCCTAAGAGAAGGGGGTTTTAAAGAGTTTTAAATTAAACTAAATATTAAATTAAAAGAGATTAACAAAAAAGAAAAAACGTGTCCACTAGATTAATTCACTCTTTGACATGGATTTCTCTTTACACTTATTTAAATATATCAATGTCCAAAACATATGATCTCATTTCAATTCGTCAATCTTCATAAAACCTCAATCAATTAAAGTTCATTAACTCACATAGAATCACTTCAAAAGATTAAAACTATGTTAGTAAATCATTGAGGCTTGGTCTGGAATTGAATTCACTTACAATTCTTAATCACAACAATCACTTGAAATGAGTAGCACTTCCATGTTGACTAAAAACCCTTTTGAAAACCCATTAAATTTAAGACACTTGAAATCTCCAATATCAATTGTCTAGATCACCAATAGATGTTGAAACACTGATTGCTTCACAAATCAAATCACTAAGATAGTTTAACAAACTATGTAATCAAAATAAAGTTTAGAACAACCATGACAATAGTGATCAATCCTTAATTAGCGATGTTACTTAATTACGGATTGAGTGCAATAAGAATGTAATGGAGGATGGAATGTTTGATGATTATTTTGGGCCCCGATGATCGTCTTTCACTTTAACTATCAATTGATCAACCACCCCGACCCGGTCTTGATTGTTAATTAGCTTAATTCACCTTTGCGCGGTGTAAAAATCCCTTGGGCAAGATCACAAGTGGAAATTACAAAGGCTTAGGCAAAATGGCAGAGAATCAACAACCTATAAATGAGAGGCCAAACTCTCTATTTATAGTGTTCGAGATAACCGCGATCCGCGGATTGCTTATCCTTCCGCGAAAACTCAGCAGATTGAACCGCAGTCCCCGATTAGTGCGGAAATACAGCTGCTATGCTTATTTTCAGCGGATACTTCATGGCTTTGCATTATAATCCGCATAACTCTGCTCTTGGCTTTTGACAAATAAAATATACATATACAATGCTATGTATATTATCAAGTCCCCCCAGTTTATTATGATACATTTTCGCGAAGCCAATGCATCATGATAAACTCTAAAAATAAAGAAGTGTTTCTTAAAATATTTCGCAAACAATATTTAATATTTTTTTACTGCCCATTTATTACCGTTGTTTTTGTTAGGCTCAACACGTAATTACAACGGCAATTTTTCGCCATTCTGTCAAATCAATATGCTGTGACGGCTACAAAATTACCGTTCACACGTTGCGGTAATTTTAGCCGTTTAAATGTAATCATTACCTTTCCATCTTACTCGCCCTACTTCCGATTATAAATAACGCAATAATCCGCATAAAAACTTTACTCTTTCTCTTTCAATTTCATCTGCAATCAAATTCCTCGAATCACAATCGTACCGTGCAATTAACAATTCCAACTTTTAATTTCTTCAATTTTATCATCCCATTTATTTTCCTTATTGCAAATGGCGCCGTCTTCATCTATGCATACTCCCGGAGGCTATGTTTCCTATATGACGGAAACAAAACTTCAAACCCTACAAGAATGGTATCCGCCACTTGCCCAATTTGTTCCTACCGCGCCTGCGGCAGAACAGCGAGCCGATACTCCCCCTAAAGGGATGATTTCGGTTTACGAGGCTGCCATTTCTCAAGGCAACCTTCGATTTCCACTTACCCCCTTTTTCCGCAGTGTTTGCGAATACTATAAGATTGCCATGGCATAGTTGCATCCGAACGCGATTAATAAAATTGTGCTGTTCGAGATGTACTGCAATGTCACCGGCCAACCACTGCTGCTGAACGTGTTTCGTATGTGCAATAGCCTGGTGCTATACGATGTGGGGTGGTTTTCTTTCCGCAGTAAACTTGGCATAATGACTTCGCCAAAAGATTCAATTGGCAATTGGCGCAGTTCCTTCTTTTATATTAACGACACCGCCTATTTGGACAGTGCTATTCCTAAAGCTTGGTGTACAGAGCTTAATCCCGAGCTCAATGAGAGGCCTGTACTCGATGATCTTGAGAATGACACTCTCAAGACACTAAAAAACGCAGGCCTAATTCTACGAGCTTATTCGAATGTACCACTGTACATTGGCAGAGTGTCAATTCAATGGCCATGGAGCGACCATGATGCGCTTTTGGTTGACCAATCAAAAAATGGTATGCCGCTGAAATTTATCGCAGTATATTAACATAATACACTTACATTTTTCGCAATATTTTCGCTTCGTATAAAACTATGCGCTTTTATTTTTACAGTGGTTGCACTTGACCTTATCATGAGGTCCGCTGATATAAGCAGGATTAGCCCTGCCCGTCGCCTAAAGAATGGCGACGGCGACATTATTCTTATTGATGAACCGATCATCAATACATGTTATATTGCTGGAGGCGAGGACCACGGCAAGCGTAAGGTTGCGGAAACTACCCCCACTCCACGCATGAAACGTCTGCGTTCTCATTCTGAACAAGAAGCAAGTAAGCAAATGCTATTTCGCAGTATTTATTTTATTACGCATTGTTTGTTTTAGCATAAACTTGCTATATTTGCTTATCTGTTTACAGCTATTCTTCCAGAGTCATCCACTGAAGCTACACCGCTTTACAACATTAGAGGGAGAATCCCTACAAATGTTCTTAATGAACCCGGAAATGAAGATTTATCTCTTCCATCTGACGCAGAAACGTCCAACCAGGAAGAGGAAGAAGAAGCTGATGCGGAAGAAACTGCAGCAGCAAATCGGGCCTTTAGACTATACCAAAGGCTTTATAAATTTGTTCCTGAAGAAACAAGGGAGCAATATCGCAAATTGTCTTATCTCGAGGCTGCCAGACAATGACTACATAATTGCTACAATGCAATTTATCTTACAGTCGACAGCATGGAGCGTTTCACCGAGATGTTAGACGAGTATGATAAAGCAGTGAAAGACGCCAATGCACAAGAGAGAAGGGCGCAAAGGGCTGAGACGCTTCTTGAAAAGGTGATGGAAGAGAATGCCAAACTCAAAAAAGGGCAGTAGTCGAGGAACATGAGTTCGCACAGCTAGTCAAGTATCTCCCAACATTCGCGGATAAAGTGATGGACTCCGAGCCAGTCACTGAAAAATTTCAAACATACGCTCAAGTAGCAAAGCTTGCCACTCGCTGCGAGTGGTATGATTTATTATGCAAACTTGGTGATCTTTCACAACCTCTTCCTTCTGACATGGCGAAAGAAATATGTGCCACCGATGATGCTCGCGAAATACTCGAGAGGGCGAAGAAGGAAGTTGAGAAAATTAGCATACCTGTCCTTGAGGAGCTCAGTCAGTGTGAAGGCGTTTCATTTGCAGATATTAAAGCATTAGAACTTTAGTTTTACCTTAACTAATTTGTTTTTGAATGTATTTTCGCAATTACGAATTGCGTTTGTTGTAAGAATCCGCGTTGCGTACACGCTTAATATTAATCACTTATTCATAGTTCGCAGTTGCAACTTCTTTTATTTGTATAGCGCTTTATTATCAATATTCATAACACGGACTTGTCCTTTGCGATTTCCAACTTTTATTATTGTGCACATAATAAATGTGTACTTTTGCGAAACAATCTGTATGCGTATATACGTATACGTTATGAATCTTCTAAGTCCGCCTTAATGATCCTTAGGCAAATTTAGCATTGCGAAGCATCTAAGTATTGGCAAGATCAGATACTTAGGAAGTGTTATCCTTTCGCAATTATTTTCAAATTAACACAAGTGGGCAATTTCATCACTTGGTTTTTAGCAAACTATTCCGCAATGCAGTGTTGCATTTTCATAACACTTAAGCAGGCTATGCTTTGCGAAAATCATGCCACCTTACTTAAAATATCCGCAGAACAAACATTAACTTAATGTTGTAAAAGACAAGTAATCACATTCTGCGAAATAAGCACTACGCGTGGCCACACGCAGTGTTTTCACTTTGTAAAGAAACAATTACTAACATTGAAATTAACTTTGCCTTATTCATTACTATTTTGCATTCGAAACATAAACACAACTATGATATTCGCATCTTAATACCATGCATTTATGAATTTTGCCTTAGCATCTTATTACAACTTTTTAAATTTTCATACTACTCAGGATTAACTGAACGTCCTTCAATACTCAAATTCGTATTTGCCATAATCATGGCGCAGAATGACTCCACTTCTGCAGAAATCAGCGTGCCAATGCCCTTGTTGGCAGAAAATTTTAGCATACCGTGTATGGTAGATGGTATAGCGCCAAACATGCGCAAAGCGGTGCGCCCAAGTATCATATTGAATCGCGATTGATTTCGCATTATGTATAGATTCAATAAAGCTTGGCGCCTTAGCGACTCATCGCTGTCATCAACTAACTCCATTTGTAATTCCAACTGGCCAACGGGCCAGGATGACTCTCCTGAGAACCAGGCAAGTGAAACCGCAGTAGGTTTCATCAAAGCTTGAATGTTCGCGGGCAACTTGCTAAAGCATTGTTCGTACATGACGTCGACACTGCTACCCGTGTCCACATGTACCTTCATTATCATTATTCCGGTATTTGCAACGCGACATGAAACCACTACAGGTTTACCATCATCCGCGGTCAAACTTGCAGGAGGAAACGTAATAGAAGGAAATTTCTAACTGACAATCTGTTCTGAAATTTGCATTACCGATGTTTCGCCCTGCACTTCTACCACATTGATTACCTGTATTCTGCACTGATTTTCTTTTTTGCTCACCATTTTTACTCCCAGATTTTTTACTGCGGGAGCCTTTCGCTCAACCGCTTTTGACGCATTCGAGGTGTTAGCTTCTGTAGGCATTATAATCGCATTTGCGATGTTTTGTGCGATTAAATGGTCCAGTTTACCTTGCTCGTACGCTTCTGCGATGAATTCCGCCAAATCTCTGCAACGATTGGTGTCATGACCTTAATCGTCATGGAAAACACAAAATTTTGATCTATCGCGCCTGCTATTTTCCCCCAAAGGCTGCGGATCAGGAAAAGACTTAGCAACTCTTTCTTGCAACAAAATTTCCTTGGGCGTTTTTGTTAACGTCTGAATGATGTTGAATGAGTCATTGCTCTACTTTTGCGTAGAATAGCGATCACGGCACCATATCCATGGTTATCATTTTGGCCTTGAAACCTGTCATTTCGCGGGTATCCACCGCCGCCATTTCTTCGCGGAAAACCTGATCCGCGGTAATTATCACTGTTACCATCGCGAAAAGAGTCATTGTCATCTCGCCAACTTTTGTCTCTACCCCATCCACACGCAGGGGTTATATTGCTATTCTCTCAACCGCGGAGATAATCATATTTTTTCTTGTTGAGCTTTTGCAAAAGTTGGCGGAACGTCTCTTCGCAATCTCCGCACAAGAGTAGGATGTCGCTGTGGGTTAATAGCATGCAAAAAACCAGAAATTTTTTGATCTTCATTCAATCGTGGAATTTTTTGGCACTCATAAATGTACCGCGTGAGTAATGCATTCAAAGTCTCCTTGTTGCCTTGCTTAATATCGTGACATTCTATGTGCGTCTTTTTCTGCGGTAATAGATTTTGAAACTGCAGCAAAAAAATTTCGCGCAAATCTACAAAGCCAATGATACTGCGAGATTGCAAACTATGAAACCTTTCTCTTGCTGACCCTTGCAAGGCCATGGGGAATACCCTACACGCGACTGGTTCATCCCAGTTATAAGTGCTTACTACGCCTTCGAAGCGCTGCAGAAAATCCAAAGGATCAGTTAGACCCGAATAGACTCCCAGAGTTGCCAGCACGATAGGCGGAGAAACAATTGGATAGTCAGAAATATGCTGGGCAAACTTGTTCGCAGCAGTAGTGATTTCTGTTGCCTTCTTTGTGCGAGTATCTGCATTCTCCGCACAAAACTTGGCAAGCATGTCTTGCAAAAAGTTTGGCTGATCAAACTTATGTTGCATGGACTTTGGCGCAAAGCTTCTAAAAGCATCCACCAAAAAATTCCGAGCATTCTCTCTGCGAGCAGCGTCAGATGTGTCAACTTCTTCCCTATAGCGAGGGAAAGGTGTTAGTGGTCGATTTCGCTTAATTTGTGGATTTTTAACAAACTCTTCTATGCTGTCCGAATCATCAGAAAATTCGCTCTCTTCTCTTGGTGCTTTTGCCATTTTTGATTTGTACGTAGAATTCAAATGAATGCGATCTTCTGCATTGTCACTGTCGCTATCATTATGCTCAAGAACTAGACGATCAACTTGTGATCCTGAATCATTCAATGGCCATAAGTAAGTGCGCGGTATGCGAGATTCACAATTACGCTTAGCATCTCTCTTAGCTTGCTCGATTGCAGTACCAACAATTTTGTCAGTTCGCAGACTAGATTTTCCAGACAAAGCTTTTGGTCGCTTCCCATCAGCGATTATTTCATTGCGATTTTGAAGCAAAGTTCTTCGCGCAATCATTTTTTCAGTAGCAACTTCTGGCTGCAAATCACTAGCATTGTTTTCAGCAGGTGTTTTAGCGATCGGTTCTTGAATCGATTTTCCCGCGGTTATACTAGCATTTGTTTGCAATGGAAATATCACAACGTTCTGCGAATCACCGGGCAGTGCATCAGCATTTGCAGAAACGCCAGCTTGCTTTGCATTTGTCATCACGATTTTTGGGCAGATCGACTGATTGCGTATTCCAAAGGCACCTTCAAATCATCACAACAAAAAAAAACATGATTGAAATTAAACCATTGAATTAATTGTTTAACGGCATAAAACAAAAAATTTTCAGTTTAATTCATAAAACGGGTCCCACAGATGGCGCCAATTGATCAATCCTTAATTAGCGATGTTACTTAATTACACAAATAATTATCCTAAGAGAAGGGGGTTTTGAAAGAGTTTTAAACTAAACTAAATATTAAATTAAAAGAGATTAACAAAAAAGAAAAAACGTGTCCACAAGATTAATTCACTCTTTGACATGGATTTCTCTTTACACTTATTTAAATATCAATGTCCAAAACATATGATCTCATTTCAATTCGTCAATCTTCATAAAACCTCAATCAATTAAAGTTCATTAACTCACATAGAATCACTTCAAAAGATTAAAACTATGTTAGTAAATCATTGAGGCTTGGTCTGGAATTGAATTCACTTACAATTCTTAATCACAACAATCACTTGAAATGAGTAGCACTTTCATGTTGACTAAAAACCCTTAAAATGACTAACACTTCCATGTTGACTAAAAACCCTTTTGAAAACCCATTAAATTAAAGACACTTGAAATCTCCAATATCAATTGTCTAGATCACCAATAGATGTTGAAACACTGATTGCTTCACAAATCAAATCACTAAGATAGTTTAACAAACTATGTAATCAAAATAAAGTTTAGAACAGCCATGACAATAGTGATCAATCCTTAATTAGCGATGTTACTTAATTAAGGATTGAGTGCAATAAGAATGTAATGGAGGATGGAATGTTTGATGATTATTTTGGGCCCCGATGATCGTCTTTCACTTTAACTATCAAGTGATCAACCACCCCGACCCGGTCTTGATTGTTAATTAGCTTAATTCACCTTTGCGCGGTGTAAAAATCTCTTGGGCAAGATCACAAGTGGAAATTACAAAGGCTTGGGCAAAATGGCAGAGAATCAACAACCTATAAATGAGAGGCCAAACTCTCTATTTATAATGTTCGAGATAACCGCGATCCGCGGATTGCTTATCCTTCCGCAAAAACTCAGCGGATTGAACCACTGTCCCCGATTAGTGCGGAAATACAGCTGCTATGCTTATTTTCAGCGGATACTTCATGGCTTTGCATTATAATCCGTATAACTCTGCTCTTGGCTTTTGGAAAATAAAATATACATATACAATGCTATGTATATGATCAAATAGATCTTCAACTAAACACAATAATCAACACTCATTCAAACATCAAGTTCATTAATTATTAATTAGGGAAAATCCAAGCATTGAGTTTTATAATCAAGTGTACAAAAACTAACCTAAGCTAACATCAAAAGATAAATAAGAACAAAATCAATTAAAACTAGAGTATTAAACATCATAACTAAAATAAGGAAGAACAATACCCAAATGCGATTGAACTAAAAAAAAAAAGAAAGGATGATGGAAATCTAGCTTCTATCTTCTATAATCTTCATGGAGCATCATCAACTAGGCTTAGATCTTGATGGAATAATGGAATGGACACTTTTAGGACTCATTTTGAACCCCAGTCGCGGCTCTCTTGGGTCCTCTTATCCCTTTCCTTTTATAGTGGCTCAAAACAAGAAAGTGTTGATTCAGCGAAAAAGCGTCGCTCCAGCTTTAAGGAGTGTCACTCCTTAAAGCATGAAAAACACAGGAGCCTCGCTCTTGATTCCAGAACTTTATTTTCACTCCAAAAACTTCACTTTGTTCATCTCTTAGGCTCAAGTTTTGATTCCTATGCATAAATTTGGACTCTTAGACTATTTTTGCGTCGGACCGACTTAATACCATGAATTACTCAATAACGACCACTAGTCTCATTAAACACAACGGATCGAGATGGATTTTGTGTGGATAATAATGTATAATTCGGGAAATATCAAATCCCCCACACTTGGATCTTGCTTTTTCTCACACAAGCATAAACTTAACCACATCTTCACAAATGTTGACCTACTTTGACTAATACAACTTGCAATTTCAAGCATGGTCTTTTCACAATTCAAATCTTCAAGCACAATCTCAAAACACTTAACAACTTTAAATAATTACCTCGTTGACTTTGTTAATCTTAAAGGCTTCAACCAAATTTTCAAATAAACTTCAATTTTAACTTCCATAATCTTGGCCTCCAATAAACTTCAACAATTCATAATTCCTTGACCAATCTTCAAAATACTTCACCGTCTTAACTTCACAATTGACTTTCAAAACTTTGACCAAATTTGACTTTCAATAAATTGTGTTCAAGCCATTTCAACAAATATCAACCAAACCTTCACAAGCTTCAATCTTTTCAACAACCACAAATATCAACAATCAAATTCAAGCTTAAACTAAATCTTCAAAAATTTACCATCACACATTCAATTTATTCCAAAAATTACTTCTACAAACACAAACCAAACTCAAATATCTCCATCATCCATTTTGTTATTAGCAAACTCTTGGATTGGCCAAATGATGAAATTTCAAACTTCAAGAACCTCAAAATGGTGGAATGGGTGGAACTCGGGTTACAAAGGTAGGTGTGTCATCCACGGTTGACTTCGTGATCCAAGTCAACGACACTACTCACTCATGCACTTGTTTGACTCTTGTAACCTAGGGCAAGCACAATTGGAAGAAAGGCCATGGTTAGAATCCTATGGGACTTGGTGAAATCTCCAAAAGTTTGGCCTTGGGGAAAACAAGACCTTTTGAAAACCATTTTCTTTTTGAACAGGAAAATAATTCAAGCTTTTACACTAGACAAGTTTTCTGAGACTTTGGTTTAAAGGCTTGTGCTTTCAAAGCCATCCCGGTTTTGGAATGATCGCACAGATAATTTTCAACCCAGTATATCATCTAGGATGAACTACCTTCTGGTTCGAAGGTGATGGGAGGATAATTTTCTTTGTTTAAAAGACTCTATGCATTCAAAACCATCCCAGTTGAGGGACGACCGCACGGGCAATTGCCAACCCCGTAAACATACCATCTGGTTCGAGGGCGATGGGAAGACAATTGCATTGGGTGAAAGTTTGGTTTCCATCCACAGCTAATCTGGTTGTGATTACCGGTAAGGAACAAGTGTAAAAACCTAACAAAATCACTCCGTGTTAAAGGAGTAAGATGGGAATGAACAGGAAAGCGGTTTGAATATACCCTACCAAACCTATTTCGGGTCAAAAGTTCAAGACTTTCTCTTTCTCGGTATCATAACATCATAAAACGATGTTTGTATGAAATGGCATGGATTAGGAAGATACCATGCGAAGTGAAACACAATTCGAAAGACTTTACTTCCTTAAATGGGTGGACTTGATTTACCCTAAAGTGTTAAAGTTTAAAACTTGAAACACTTGTTTTTGGTTTTGTTTGAGTTTACGACCCAATCTCCTCTTAAGTACCATGTCATCGTTATATGATGAAGGTAGAAACTGAAATAGTTTAAGGAGAATGCTATTTCAATTGGGCAAATACACAGAAGACTTGACTTCCATAATGGAATCTTGGATTCATCCTAAAAAGTAATTTATGGCTTGTTTTGAGCAAAACTTTTCAACAATTCAACAAAACACTTGGAAAAATTTTAAAATTAGACCATAATTTTGTTTAAAAATAAATCCACGAGAATTTATCTCTCCCCCCACATTTGAGATCATGTAATGCTCTCATTACATGAAATCGAATTAAAAGAATAAATTTAAGAGGATAAAATAAAGAGTAGGAGAATCAAAGGTACCCGAGCCCAAAGGCCATTTCCACAAGTACTTGTCGAATTGCATGAAATTATCTTAACATATTCGCGTCACCAAACTTCCTTTAGCTTTAATTTTGATTAACGACTCTTTATCTCGACTCAACCCCATCTTCTCAATTTTCTCATCGAGGTGGTTCTCCCACACACTTTATCGGATGACATGTGAAATCGGTGGAAAAGGTTCCACGAATCAAGAGAATGAGCAAATCATTAACCCCTTGGGTGGTGTATAAGAAGAGTATAATCTTCTTCATTTGCATGAAGAAGATTGAACTAACCCGAGAGTCAACAAAAGACTCTCTACCACATATGGTTTTGAACACGGGGTTTGCTTTCTTAATCGGCTCATAACAACACGAATCATCAACCTCAGGTTGCAAAACCTCTCAATATCATCATCATTATTATACTCGAGTGGATTGTTATACACATTGAAAGTTTCATGTATGATATTCTCACCAACTACTTCATCATCATATTCACTTTCATCTTCACTATCCTCTTTGTCATCCCCGAGTGAATTATCATAGATTTTAAAAACATCGTGTGTTGGAAAAGTTTCAACCGCTTCATCATCTTCCTCATCATTTTCATCGTTATCCTTACCATCATCTTCAACATCTTCCTCACCATTTTCCTCACGATTCCCCAGTGTGTTGTCATCAATTTTAAAAGCATCGGGTGCTTGTACAATCTCAGCCTCTTCGACCTTTTTGTGAAAACTTGTCTCTACATCTTCCTCGTTATAATAGTGTAACATCCCGCGTTTTTCCGTTAAATTTATTTTTAACACTATTTTTTTTAAATGATACCTTTCATTATTTAAATTCGTAGTTTCCGTTGACTAACGTTCATAATATTCCCGTTACTTAAATATAACATCACTCGTTTACTCGAGCATTTTTAAAATATTCGTTTGGTTAATTCCCGCACCCGCTTTCAAACTTGAGGGACCAAAGTTGCAAAGGGGCCAAACTAGTTGACTAGGTCAACTAGTCAAACCCCACTCTCCACCACTCATTCACTCCATCCTCCACCTCCCCATTTTCTCTCTTCCATTTTATGATCTCAAACACCCAACTCACAAAATCATCATCTAAATTCGAATCAAGAAGCAAACATCAAAACAAATTACATTTTCGTGATCCTTTCTTCATCCTCTACATTTTGGTACCAATTTCATCTCGTTTGGGTAACATTTCTAAAACTCTAGATTTCTTTAAATTCATTTTATATACTTGAAATGGTGTTAATTAGTGTCTATGGCTCGTGTATAACATGAATATATGATTTGTTTGCTCGATTTGTTGTTTTGAGTCTCTAGTTTGAACATTTGAAAATAGGTTTGCATAATCTTTGATTTTGGATGAGTTAATGTTGTTAAATTGTTAAAGTTCATGTTTTAATTGTGTTACTAGTATCACTAGTTTCGTTTTGATGCGTAGGTTGATTAAGAAAACTTCAAAAACATGGATATTGATTTTTGTATATTTTGGTTAGGGTTTGATAGACTTATAACGAGCTTTTGATGTTTCGAATGCCATGAAATGTTATTTGTGAGTGTTTAGTTGTAATGTATGTTTCATTACCTTCAAAACGGCATATCATACATGTAAATTGGTTGCCCGAATCATGAAATGCGTTTTACAAACTTGAAACTTTGATTATGAACGTTCATTGAACATTTGACGAGAATTTGATTATTTTAAATGCATGTTTTGATTGATAATATGTACTTAGTTGTGTTCCTTGTCAAAAGAGCTTTCCAACGATATAAGATACGCATTCTAAGTGTTTACGGTTTGTATTTTGTACTAAATTGAGTTTTGGAAAAGACTTGAACAATTGAGACTGACCAGGTACCAGCACCCGTTATTCGCCGTGGCGCGGCCAGCCTTTGTCGCGGCGCGACAATAGGCATGGTTTGATTCTGTCTTGCTTGTCCAATATACGAAAAATGTGTGGCATGCTATGGACCTCCGATTCACACGAAACTTGTTCTATCATGCTTATATATGAATAATTAGCACAGAAAAATAGTTCGGGACCCGACCCGAACGTGTTGACTTTTTCGTTGACTTTGACTTGACCGAGTTTGACTTTTAGTCAAACTTAACCAAACGTTTATGCTATCGTCCTAATCTTATTTTATACTTGATTCTTGCATGAAACTTGACAATGTGATTCACATGCTATACTATTCGAGTCGTAACGAGCCATAGGACTAATTGAACACATTTTGCCTGACCTTGTGTCGTAACCGGTTAATTGATACAACTTACTTGTTTAGGTCAAGGCTAAGTAACTTTCATGCATACGTTTACTTTGTGAAGTACATTTATACTCGTGCACTCGAGGTGAGATCATAGTCCCATCTTTCAAACAACTTTTATGCTTTAAACTATGGGATGAGAAACATATACGTATCATACTTTTACACTTTGATCACAAGTACGGAAACCAACATTCCACGTACGGGTTTGAACAAAAAGCCTTAATTCAATTATCATTAGTTACACTTGCAGGGTGTAAACATGAACTTATATTATGTGATCACATGGGCTTGACGAGCCTCATTCGGACGGTTCGCTACCGTTAGCGGATGAAATATATTTTTGGGTCTAGTGTATGTTTTAACACTACGCAAAGGGTGAAAAATAGTTAAGTTTGATAATTAGGTGCCCAGGATACAAACAACAACTTTGGAATGCAAATGATTTTGATAATCATCTTATACTAAATCTTGTGGTTCAAATACAACGTTTACTAAAACACCTATGATTTCACCAACGTTTTTCGTTGACAGTTTTCTATATGTTTCTCAGGTTCATACTTGGCTATTTGATACATGCTTCCGCACACTTTGATTTACTTGCTTGGAGTTAAGCATACATGCAATCACTCTGATTTCTTGCTTGGGGTCAAGCATACATACATACATACGCTAGTGATAGCACCTTTGGATTCAAACTTAAAGCATATACTTACCCTATTTATAGCAACCGTGATTTTAAACTAATTATGTCGCAAGTTATTCCATTTATACTTTTTACTTTTGTAAACTTAAACTTGTTGTCGAATTATTTTGTAAACTAAACTTTGTAATTCTTGTACTTTTCAAATGAATGCGACATAATTTTGGTCAAACGCGTCTCATATAGGGACTATGACCACGCAACGAGACCTAAGTTAGCGGCGCCGTCAATGACGATTTTGTCGGGTCGCTACAGATGGTATCAGAGCGTTGGTTGTAGGGAACTAGGATGTGCATTAGTGTGTCTGACAAAATCGTTAGGACGCATTAGTGAATCTAGACTACAACCGGATAGTTAATCATTGCATCCTGACTTGCATTTGCTATAGATAGCACTTACTTGACTACTTGTGCATTATACTTGAATCATTCTTAGGTGAACCTCTTAATGGTACCAAGTTTTCATCATACGAATTCGTACTCTGCCACTTTCTGGTAACACACGTAAATTCAAGATTCATACGCGTAAGGATGACAATGACTTCATTAGTCACACTTGTTCGGGAACTCTGTCTCCCAGATTGTTATTCGCCACCGTTTCAACTTACTATCGGTGTCACAACGGTGTTCCTTACTATCTACCACTTCTTGTTACTACCATCACTACTCTATGTCAGTATCGTCATCAATGCTTATCACTACGGCTGCGTACTATTTATTATCATGATTCGTTACTCTTTTCGTGCCTAAAGGCATTATCGGTTGACTTGAACCGCATTGATGTGAACGATCATTTATACACTTCCCTCGGGGAACGCTTCTTTAGAGTCGCACTAATTCTTTCGATTCAATACAAGTCACGTTTGAGACGTCGTTACACTTTGTTCATTTTAGATCTTTATGATTACACGAACTTGAATCTATGGAGTGATGTGGGAATGGAGGTATGAGTTAGCATAATATAACGACACTCGATCAACGTGGTTATATTATGGTAAGTCATACCAAAGTTCTAATGACACGTGATGGTGGTTGGACTCGATCAACCTAATCACCACCATGTGCCATGTACATGACTTCATCTTTCTTGTTAGGTATCCGAAAACTCCGAGAATATTGATAACAACCATACCAAGGACACACCTTCGATTATTGTCGAACCATATTTATGCTTCCGAATGAATGACAAATTCTTTCAACTCCAACATATGTTACACGTGTATACTATCTCGTTTTCTTACAGTTTTATCGACGAACTGCAATATGCTTGTTATGCTCATATCGAGGCGGAAACTTCTTCCACATTACACTCGTACTTTCGTATAAAGAAACCTTCTATCTAAATTCTCAATGGAGAGAGAGACTCTTCACACTATACTAACATTTGCCACGAGGGTGAATAGTCCTAACGAACGTTTTTAGAAACCGATAAATCTTCCGCGGCGCGAAATTCTTGCGAAACATAAACTAGTTCCAACCAACGTTTTCACGTCCTAACAAACTCTTTCAAATATACCTTAAAGGAATGTACCTCGTTTCGGATCGAGATGCTCGTTTCACTTCGAAACTTACAAAAAGCCTCGGGACCACGTTTAAACATGAGTACCGCGTATCATCCACAAACCGACGGACCAAACAAACACATGATTCAAACCTTGGAAACCATAATACGAGTTTGCATTATCAACTTCAAATTTACTTGAGAAAAGTTTTTGCCTTTAACCAAATTCTCTTAGAACGATGGTTATCATTCAAGTCTTAACGTCATACCTTTTGAAATCTTATATGACCGAAAACGTCATTCTCCTTTTGTAGAACCAAGTAAATGATAATCAAGTCACCGAACCTGGACTCATTCATGGAGTAACCGTTAAAATCGTTTCAAATCCAAGAAAGGCTCGAGATGGCCCGTAGTCACCAAAGGAGCTATGCTGATGTTAGACGTAAACCTTTTGAATTCCATGTGGGAAACCACAAAATGTTAAAAGTCGCGCCTTGAAAAGGTGTAATCCGTGTCGAAAATGTAGAAAGCTAAATCAGAGATATTTTGATCCTTTTAAAATCTGGGGGCGTTTTGTACCCGTTGCTTAACGTTTCGAACTTCCGACTCAAACAAATTCCGTTCATCCTACATTCTGTGTATCAAACTTAAGGGCGTGTCTTGCGAAACAAGAACTTGTTATCCTCTTCGATGAACTTACTATCAACGATAAACTTCACTTCCTAGGAGGACCGGTTGAAACTATAAATCGTGAAGCCAAACTTTAAACCAACGTAAAATCCCAACTGTCAAAGTTCGTTGAAATGCCCAAGGAAGTACCTTCACATATCCGTAGAATTTGCAACGCAAGGTTTCGAAGAAGAAACAACAACTACTACTTCCAACTAAATTTCGGGACGAAATTTCTTTTAAGGTGTAGGTAATGTAACATCCCGCGTTTTTTCGTTAAATTTATTTTTAACACTATTTTTTTTAAATGATACCTTTCGTTATTTAAATTCGTAGTTTCCGTTGACTAACGTTCATAATATTCCCGTTACTTAAATATAATATCACTCGTTTACTCGAGCATTTTTAAAATATTCGTTTGGTTAATTCCCGCACCCGCTTTCAACTTGAGAGACCAAAGTTGCAAAGGGGCCAAACTAGTTGACTAGGTCAACTAGTCAAACCCCACTCTCCACCACTCATTCACTCCATCCTTCACCTCCCCATTTTCTCTCTTCCATGTATGAACTCAAACACCCAACTCACAAAATCATCATCTAAATTCGAATCAAGAAGCAAACATCAAAACAATTTACATTTTCGTGATCCTCTCTTCATCCTCTACATTTTGGTACCAATTTCATCTCGTTTGGGTAACATTTCTAAAACTCTAGATTTCTATAAATTCGTTTTATATACTTGAAATGGTGTTAGTTAGTGTCTATGGCTCGTGTATAATATGAATATATGATTTGTTTGCTCGATTTGTTGTTTTGAGTCACTAGTTTGAACATTTGAAAATGGGTTTGCTTAATCTTTGATTTTGGATGAGTTAATGTTGTTAAATTGTTAAAGTTCATGTTTTAATTGTGTTACTAGTATCACTAGCTTTGTTTTGATGCGTAGGTTGATTAAGAAAACTTCAAAAACATGGATATTGATTTTTGTGGATTTTGGTTAGGGTTTGATAGACTTAAAACGAGCTTTTGATGTTTCGAATGTCATGAAATGTTATTTGTGAGTGTTTAGTTGTAATGTATGTTTCATTAACTTCAAAACGGCATATCATACATGTAAATTGGTTGCCCGAATCATGAAATGCGTTTTACAAACTTGAAACTTTGATTATGAATGTTCATTGAATATTTGACGAGAATTTGATTATTTTAAATGCATGTTTTGATTGATAATATGTACTTAGTTGTGTTCCTTGTCAAAAGAGCTTTCCAACGATATAAGATACGCATTCTAAGTGTTTACGGTTTGTATTTTGTACTAAATTGAGTTTTGGAAAAGACTTGAACAATTGAGACTGACCAGGTACCAGCACCCGTTATTCGTCGTGGCGCGGCCAGCCTTTGTCGCGGCGTGACAATAGGCATGGTTTGATTCTGTCTTGCTTGTCCAATATACGAAAAATGTGTGGCATGCTATGGACCTCCGATTCACACGAAACTTGTTCTAACATGCTTATATATGAATAATTAGCACAGAAAAATAGTTCGGGACCCGACCCGAATGTGTTGACTTTTTCGTTGACTTTGACTTGACCGAGTTTGACTTTTAGTCAAACTTAACCAAACGTTTATGCTATCGTCCTAATCTTATTTTATACTTGATTCTTGCATGAAACTTGACAACGTAATTCACATGCTATACTATTCGAGTCGTAACGAGCCATAGGACTAATTGAACACATTTCGCCCGACCTTGTGTCATAACCGGTTAATTGATACAACTTACTTGTTTAGGTCAAGGCTAAGCAACATTTATGCATACGTTTACTTTGTGAAGTACATTTATACTCGTGCACTCGAGGTGAGATCATAGTCCCATCTTTCAAACAACTTTTATGCTTTAAACTATGGGATGAGAAACATATACGTATCATACTTTTACACTTTGAACACAAGTACGGAAACGAACATTCCACGTATGGGTTTGAACAAAAAGCCTTAATTCAATTATCATTAGTTACACTTGCAGGGTGTAAACGTGAACTTATATTATGTTATCACATGGGCTTGACGAGCCTCATTCGGACGGTTCGCTACCGTTAGCGGATGAAATATATTTTCGGGTCTAGTGTATGTTCTAACACTACGAAAAGGGTGCAAAACAGTTAAGTTTGATAATTGGGTGCCCGGGATACAAACAACAACTTTGTAATGCAAATGACTTTGATAATCATCTTATACTAAATCTTGTGGTTCAAATACAACATTTACTAGAACACCTATGATTTCACCAACGTTTTTCGTTGACAGTTTTCTATATGTTTCTCAGGTTCTTACTTAGCTATTTGATACATGCTTCCACACACTTCGATTTACTTGCTTGGAGTCAAGCATACATGCATTCACTCTGATTTCTTGCTTGGGGTCAAGCATACATACATACATACATACGCTAGTGATAGCACCTTTGGATTCAAACTTAAAGCATATACTTACGCTATTTATAGCAACCGTGATTTTAAACTAATTATATCGCAAGTTATTCCATTTATACTTTTTACTTTTGTAAACTTAAACTTGTTGTCGAATTGTTTTATAAACTAAACTTTGTAAGTCTTGTACTTTTCAAATGAATGCGACATAATTTTGGTCAAACGCGTCTCATATAGGGACTATGACCACGCAACGGGACCTAAGTTAGCGGCGCCGTCAATGATGATTTTGTCGGGTCGCTACAAATAGCACCATTTTGTCTCCCGTGAAGTAGGTATAATGGGTGTGGTGGGTGGGTTAAAAATGGTAGGATCAAAATATCCACATCCGATGTATAAGCATTGGTCCGGTCTTCCGCCAATTGAAGCAAAGAACTCATGGTATTAAGTATTGAATGTATTCTTGTTGACGAGCTAGTATTTCTTTTAAATCTTGTCTTTCTTGGTTGAGAGCCTCAGTACGTTTAAATGAATTCTCATGAAGTTTGAAAATAACTCATGTAAATGTGGCTCGATCTCTTCTTATTGTTGATCTTGAAATTGATGTTGAGAAGAATCCCATGTTGAGTTATCCCCCTCATAACAATAGTCGATTGGTTGACTCATAAAGTCAAAATTAGAAATAGGACCATTATCACAAGGTTGATCCACGGTGAAAAAGTCATTCATATAACAAATATCATAACCCCCGTTTGGATAATACCCATCATAAGTATCACAATAACCTCCCAGCTCACCATTAGCTTGCCAAAAATCCATACACCCACTATCATTAAAACCCTCGCAACCTTCATTCATTTACCCAAAACCATCATTCATACCCAAATAATCACTATTGTTCATGCTCATATAACCATAATCATCGTTCATGCCCATATACTCATTAGCATTCTTCATACCCACGAAATCATCCACTTGTGGCTCATCATTCATGGCTCTTGACATGAAATATCATACAAAGAATCTTACTCGGCCATCTAGCTTAATCACACCACAAACAAGAAAACTTTTTCCGAATACAAGAAAACATAAACAAAAAAATTAACTTTTGCAAGAAAGAAATTCTTACATAAGGATCGACAACTACTAGCATATTTTAAAATCCAATTAAAAACTGCTCCCCGGCAGCGGTGCCAAAACGTTGATGCGTAATGTATACACTACCTTTAAACAAGAAAATACTACTAAGGAATTATCATACAAATGGGAAACTAGTCCAAATCGTGTAGTAGAGCTAATAGAAAGTCAAAGTTCGTTCCACATAGAGCATTTAAATTCAGATTCCAAAACACTAATAATTATCCTAAAAGAGGGGGTTTTTTAAAGAGTTTCGAATTAAACTAAATATGAAACTAAAAGAGATTAACAAATAAGAGAAAACGTGTTCACTTAATTTATCCACTCTTTAACTTGGATTTCCCTTTACACTTGGTTAAATATCAATTTTCAAAACATATGGTCTCATTTCAATTCGTCAATCTTCATAAAACTTCAATCAATTAAAGTTCATTAACTTACGTAAACTCACTTCAAAAGATTAAAACTATGTTGAGTAAATCATTGAGACTTGGACTTGATTTGAAACCACTTAAAATTCTTAATCACAACAATCACTTGAAATGACTAACACTTCCATGTTGACTAAAAACCCTTGAAATGACTAACACTTCCATGTTGACTGAAAACTCTTTTGAAAACCAATTAAATTAAAGACAAAATCACTTGATATCCCCAATATTAATTGTCTAGATCACCAATTGGTGCTGAAGCACAAATTGCATCACAAATCAAATCACTAAGATAGTCCAATAATCTATGTAATCAAAATAAAGCTTAAAACAACCATGGTAATGGATCTTCAACCAAACACAATAATCAACACTCTTTCAAACATCAATTTCATTAATTAAGGAAGAAAAATACCCAAATGAGATTGAAACTAAAAGAAATGGAAAGGATGATGGACATCTACCTTCTATCTTCTATAATCTTCATGTAGCATCATCAATTAGCTTTAGATCTTGATGGAATCAGGGAATGGACCCTTTTAGGGTTCCATTTTGGACCCCAATCACAGCTCTCCTTGGTCCTCTGATCCATTTCCTTTTATAGTGGCTCAAAATAAGAAAGTGCTGATTCAGTGAAAAAGCGCCGCTCCAGCTTTAAGGAGCGTCGCTCCTTAAAGCATGAAAAACACAAGAGAGTCGCTCTTGATTCAAGGAGAGTCGCTCCTTATAACTACTGCACTACTACACTACTGACTTTGATTTCTTCATTTTTAGCACAAAGTAGCGCAGCTTTTGACCTTAAGAGCGCCGCTCTTGACCCTGGAACTTTATTTTCACTCCAAAACTTCACTTTATTCATTTCTTAGGCTCAAGTCTTGATTCCTTTGCATAAATTTGTACTCTGAGACTATTTTTGCCTCGAACCGACTTAATACCACAAATTACTCAATAACGACCATTAGTATCATCTAAAAACAATGGATGGAGATGGATATTACGAGGATAACAATGTATAATTCGATCAATATTAGCCGTTGCTGGAGGAATACATTATTAAAGTTTATCTATAATGTTGTACAACTAATTTAAGTTTAACACATGAAACTTGTCATTCGCAGGAGCATATGTGGATGAAGGCTCATCCATACGAGCCAAAACCCGTATATACAGATGTAAACCAATAACCTATATATGCGAGTGTTCATTGTGTTTTAAGTTTAAGAGTGTAAAACCTAATTTGGGAGAGCCGTTTGGCGATTCCAGTGTATAGGGAGAATGTTGAGTCCCTATCATAGTTAAGGATTTAATTATGAAAAAACTTGATTTTAAACACTAGTTGTAATGTGTAGGCCAGCATAAGTTTACTTTTTTTTTTTTTGAAGTATAACAACACTGAATGCTGTATCTGAGTGAGTTGGTGAGCTACCTTCACTATCAGCATAAGATAGTTATAAATTCAAGAGTTCCTCACAACCAGCATAGGATGTACACTGAACAGCAAGAAGATCTTATGAAAAACCAGCACCAGAAAACCAGTAGAAACTAGAGCAGCACACAACACTTAGACAAATTATGCTCCATCAAAGTGTACTATTTAACAGACATCGAAGACGAAGTTGAACAGAAAAGGACATGCATCAGCAGCTGACAAGTGACCTTACAAGACAACAATGGAATGCATAAGTTTAACCTATATGCAGTTCATGGTTAGTACTTTGTCAATGCCTAGGGAACCCAACATTCAATTTATTTATTTAAATAGGATGTCCAATGAAGTGGTCGTGCAAATAGCTACCAAAGAGGAAAGGGAGTCACGTGCTTCCTAACATAGTTGTCGGCTGAGTACAAACATCTTTTGTACCAGTGGACAATAGATCTATTACACGGTTATTAGGGCTTCTATAAATAGTTGAATCCATTATTGTATTAATTAGTGGTGTAGGTATTAAATCGATAGAGTCCAACTTGTACAAGCTTCATTCGTTCGAAAACTATCTAGTTGTAATATGTATCAACCGGTTATCTATTCCGCTAAACGATAACTGTAATTCTTTGAGATTATTTCAATAAAAGAATAATGTTGAAATTTACTTATTACTCTGATTTAATTGATTGTTAAGTATATGCCTAAACTGTTAAATAATCTTAAATAACAAAAGAATTGTATTCACCCCCATTTACAAACTTCATGTTGTTAAATCGGGACCAACAACAGGTATCAGAGCTTCAGTCTTGATAATTTGATATCTTGGATCTGAATTCTCTAATGGCCGCCTACAATAACTCATCTTATCTCAAAAATGGTTCTGCAAGCAGACAACCCAAGTTTAATGAAGATGAATATGAAATTGGACAGATAGATTCATGTTTCACTTGAGTCAATTGATCCACTCATGCCTTACATTTAAAATAATGGCCCATATGTTTCCATGGACATCATTGATGCTAGACCTTTAACTACAGACTCTCTAGCTATTGAAGCAAGTGAGGTCATTCTTCCTCTATCTAGATGACATGATGAAGACAAGTGTAGTGTTGGACTTGACCTAAAAATTAAAATTATGATAGCTATAACCTTACCTAATCATCTTTTTAAAATGATTAAAATAAAACCAACTACAAAATCTATCCTAGACTGTCTTGACATCAATTATGATGAGAAAGATGAGATCGGGCAAAACAAAATCATTTCCTTAAAAAGGGAATATGAGCGCTTCTTTGCTTTCAAACATGAGACTTTGAAACAAACCTTTATTAGATTTAATTCTATGGTAACTGACCTGGACTGCTTGAAAGTCACTTAAACTAACTTTGAACAGGTCAACCAATTCATTGATTCATTACTAGCAAGTGGAAACTTGTCACTGACCCTCTTAGGAACGCAGACCTTAAAAAACTTTGACATGTCCTCTCTGTATGGTACTCTTTGGAACCATGAGAGGACAGAAGCCAAACTTGAGTTGAACCTAAAAGAAAATTTTAAGTCTGACCCAAACACCTTAAAATCTCCTAAGTCAGAAGATGTTTCTCTTATTTCCGCTTCCAAAAAGAAGGCACGGAAAGCTTTATTGGTTCAAAAACTATTGGCAAAAGAAGAGGCAGCAGAGGATGATGAAGTGAGTATAACTGAGTCATAGGAAAGTGGTGATGGTAATGATGTGGAAGGGTTTCCTGAGAGTATGGCATTACTGGCTAGACGTTTCAAGAAATCCAACCATAGTAGGACCAGCAAGCCATACAAAATCAGCAAGAAGCCCAGTTCCAGGTATTCAAGCAAGTCGGTAGCTGGCCCCAAATCTGAATGTTATAATTGTGGGAAGGTATGACACTTTGCATCTGAGTGCATGTCCAGAAAACCTTACACATATGCCAACTCATTTTCAAAAGCTCATAAGTACATGAACAAGTAGAAATCTATGAAGGCCCAACTGAAAGAGAACTCTGTTAGGACCCCGAAGTATGTATAGTGTTAATATGAAACATGCTTATTAGAAGGTTATTTAGAAGAGGGATATATAAGGAACCTAAGTAGTCCTAATTAGATAGCCATTGCATTGTAAACTAGTTTAAGAAGCAATGGAATGTAAATATACCAATTCTCTCTAATACCAAATCTGTTCTTATCTTATCGAGTCTCACTCTAACTCATCACATCTTCTAATCTCACTATGATCAGACCTATTATTTGGTATCAGAGCTTCTAGGGAGTGATATTACATCACTATATCCATCCAGAGATTGAAGATTACAGAATTTATACAGTCTCGGTTAGATTGAATCACATTCGGTATCGTCGAATTTGATAATCTGACGTTCAGATTCTTGTGATAAGTTCTGCGAAGGTTTATTAGGTGTATTAGAAAGAGTTTCAATCACCATTACAACTTTTTAACAATAATTATGGAGAATCGAGTTGATTTTTAGAGTTCGTAGCTAAAACTCTCGGTATTAATCAATTCCAGCTTGATTCTGTATTTTAGTGAAGATTTGTGGATTCAGTTGTATTTGTGAGGTGTTTAATCACACTTTTGACAGTTCAATTTCATCCATTATTCAAGTATTAAAGATTTGATCTACACTCGGTATCGTAACTGCCATACCAAGTCTGCTTCAAATTTGAAAATTTATTTTAAGTGTTGCAGATTGTGGTGTGTTAGTGATTCTATCACATTCGGTTTGATTTTATCACATAGGTGTGGTATGAGAAAGGATTCGATTGATTTTCTAAGTTTTACACTTAGACTCGGTTTGTCAACTGCTACAGTTGACATTTGGTATCCTAAACACTCAGTTTCATTGATATTTTGATTGTTACTAACTTTTTTCCTTGTGCAGCAAGGTTACTGAGTCTATTTCAAAGGAGTTGGATTGTTATTAAGTTCAAATTTTACAGAATTTGGCTACCAAGCCAGATACCAAACCAGAATCTCTATTTCACTTGATACTTCGAGTGTTAAGTGACTTAAGGCTTCATATCACGAGTTAATCGAATCTATACTGAATCTGGGTGTGATACTTGTTATTCTTATCAGTTTTTGATACAGAATCTGATATACCAAATCTGCTACAGTACCGATCCAAACACCGAGTCTGCTACAGTACCGAACCAGATATCGAATCTGACATTTTTTTTAGAATTTTGTGAACCAGAATCTTAGATTGTATGTAATATCGAATCTTTACCGAATCTACCTCATTCTCAACATGTCTACTCAAAACACATTGATCATAGGATCAGATTTCCGACCTCCAGTATTGTTTGATGGCAAATACACTCAGTGACTACAAGGGTGTGAAGGCAAAATACATATGGGCTTCTTTGAGAGATGGTCCAGTTGTAGAGTATCATCCGGATACTGGTATGCCAATTCCAGTCTATGAACTTTCTGGAGAGAGACGTGAGAGAGCTCAGGATGATATGGAGGATAAGAATATTTTTATGCAAGCCATCCCGTACGAGTTGTTTGAAAATGTTGATAGCAGCACCGCTGCTCAGGACATATGGGATGAGATCAAATTATAACAAGAAGGTTATGACATGTCGGATGTCACCAAATTGAATAAGGATCTAGTATCTTATGAAGATTTCAAGCAGGAACCATAAGAACAACTGAAGGATACCTACCGACATTTCAATGGTGTTCTTAATGAGTTGAAAAGGTGCAAGATTACAAAAGTGAATGCTAAAATCAACATGAAGTTTCTCAAAAAGCTCAATACTGATTGGCTTCCTTATAGAACCATCATTCGATCTACCAAAGAGATTGACAAGTTGAATATTCATGAGCTTGTTGGATTTCTTATGCATTATCAACCAGTCGTGTCTAAGGAAAAGTCTTCTCCGGGTGATCCACTTGCCCTCATAGCTAAAAGAAGAGCAAATATTATACCACTTCCAAAAGCTTGTCCAAGAAAGTGCTTGTTGAAGAATCAACTGATTCTAAAGAGTTGAATCTTTCTGATGTTGATAATTCTAATGTTGAAAATCAAGCAATCAACGCAAGAACTCATCTTTTTCCTCCTATTACAAGAAACCTGATCCATCAAAACATCAACGTGCTGATGATTCCAAGAAGGATGAATCAATCTGTTTCAATTGTGGCAAAGCTGATCATTACTCTCGTGAGTGCAAGATGCCTAAGAAAAAGGATGCAACTTACTATGGGAGAGCTGAAATCGGTTGATGATACTTGGTTTAACTGGACTGATGATTCAGATCCAGAAGTGGAACATGCAAATGTCTGCAAGGTGACTAAGCTCATCAATGCAAAGGAAGCGATGGAGAATCCTGACTCAACATCTGATGATGATGAGGTACAATCAACTGAAATCCCATCTGATTTTATCAAAATGCAAAATGACTTGATGAAGAATTTGGTCTCAATGTCAAAAGAGGTAAAAGGTTTAAAATCTAAAAACAAAGTTTTGAAAGATAAAATCAAACTTAATGAGACTAAACCTTCATCATCCAAATCACAATCGAAAATGAATCGATTGAAAGTCCAACTCAGCTCTACTGAAACTGAGTTGGAAGATCTTAAAAAGTCAATGCATCCGATTAAAGTCGAACGAACTGATTATCGTCTAAAATCAGAACGTCTTGCGGAGAAAGTTCAATTCTTAGAAAAAGAACTTTCTGATCTAAAAAACAAACATGAACCCACACTTTTGAAGCTAAACAAGAAAATTGTTTATTTGGAAGACACCATAATTAAGAAAAACGCTGAAGTTTCATTATTCACCAAAGAGTTTCTTCAAATGAAAGCTTAACTTGCTTGATATGAGGAAAAACTCTATCGAACAGAGCAATCAAAAGCTATCATTAATATGGAACTTTTAAAACAAACAATTTTCATGAATAAACCAAAAACGATTCATGGTGATAAGTGGGTGTTGGGTTATGAAGATCCCAAGATGTTAGACGATATTTCCAAAAAGATTCCAGGATTATATCATTCTAATTATTTTCAAGCTGGTTTACCATATCACTTTGTGCATGCTTCTGATGCTGATTTTGATGATATTATTGCTAATCGCTCATCTAGAAAGCATCATCAAATTAGCTTAATGTATGAGAAAATTAATGCTAAAATGGGTAAATCAAATCCTAATTTCTTGAAGGAACTTGTTGAATATGAAAAGAATATGCAACGTGCTAACTATGTGCCTAAACATAGTCTGGTTTATATTCCCACACTCATGCTAGAGAAATACAGGTTAATGCTTGAGAATGAAGTGTTTAACAAACCTAGTTCTAGCATTATTACCATAGATGAGGTGTTTAATGAACCAACTTTTGATGTAAAACCAATGCTACCGGCCTTACCTGAATGTTCTGTTTCTGATGACATAATCTGTGAAGACTTAACATATGAACATACTGTCTTATTTGAGTCAGTATCACTAGGTCAAAAGGCTTCAGATATTAAGGTAGAACCTAATGTAGAAACAAAAGTTGAACCTAAGGTAGAACTTAGAGAGGAAAAGCCTGAAGAGCTAGATTTATTTCATCTAGTTGATAAACTTGATAAAGACAACATACACCTGCAACTTAGATGCAAACATTTGAAACAAATGCTTGAACTGTGTGAACAGTTTCCTGCACTTCCTAGGAAAGAATGTTCTTATGATTTTAAGGAAGGTGAAGTTTTAGTATCTGCTGAAGATTTATGTCTTAAGATTCAAAGCTTAAATCGTAAGATAGTTCAACTAAAACAGGCAAACACACAACAGTAAATTTCTTTACAAGCACACACATCACAATTAACTTGTGTGAATGATTCACTTCTAAGGTTGCCTTGTGTGAATAAAGTTTCTGTGTGTGGTGGCGAAATTGATAAGAAGGTTAAGGGTAAATCACAAACTAATGCTTCTAAACCCATCACCATTCTTAAAAATCCTTTACGTTCTCAATTTGAGAAAAGTGTTTCAAAGGTTGCACCTTCAACACAATTCATTGTGAAAAAGGTACATCATCCAGATGGTTCTTAATCGAGCGAAAAACTTCCTCTGATGTTAATGTCAAAACATACAAAGGAACATCTTTTAACAAAACCAGTGAAGTCTTCAAAACAAAACACGAGTCTAAAACCTGATTTGAGTGAGTATGATACAAAGGAACGTAAAATCAAAATGTAAAATTTTCAAACTCAAAATACTCAAATGTCAACTAAGAAGTTTGGACGTCTCACTAACAAAGGTATTTTTTGTGTCACGGGTTATAATCCAAACTTGAATTACAAGTCTGTATGGGTTCCTAAGTCAATGACTAAGAAAGTAGCAAACCATACCAAGAAATCTGCTAGTCGACCTAGGAAGTCATCACATGTTTTTCAATTTTCTAGTGTGAACAAAACATCTACTTGGAATAAGTTGTGTTTAAAGACTTTTGATGATTGTGTAAACCTTGATATTGCTTATGATGCTTCATGTAATGTGGTTTTAGATGATGCCTTAATGTCTAAATTGCATGCTGCATTACATGATACATTAATTTACGATTCAAAGTTTTTTGTTGGTACTAACTGTAGAGGACCCAAGAAACATTGGGTACCTAAACTCCAGGAAACTTAACGTTTACAGGGTTTCGATGTCTGTGTTTGGTACATTGACTCCGGTTGTTCTCGACACATGACGGGTGATAAATCCTTGCTTGTTAATTACGTTGACAAATTCCTAGGAACGGTTACTTTTGGTAATGACGAGATTACAGCGATAACGGGATATAGAGATTATGTGAAAAATGGCATAACAATCAAATGGGTCTCGTATGTTGAGGGTTTGGGGTGGAGTTTGTTTAGTGTCCGCCAATTCTGCAACGGAGATCTCAAAGTTCTGTTTAAACGTCGTCAATGCTCAGTGCAATCCACTGATGGAAATGATCTCCTTGTTGGTACACGTTGTGCTTCACTATACACTATTGACCTCAATGATGCACCATCACATGGAAACATGTGTTTGGCCACTCGTTCCATAAAAGAAAATTCGAGGTTATGACATCACCGGATGTCACACCTAAATTATAATGGTAACAATCGACTAGTCTCTAAAGACTTAGTTGATGGTATTCCCAACTTTCAATATGATAAGCATCATGTGTATCCATCATGTGCAATGGGTAAGCTGAAATAGACTAATCATCCGCTTAAGGAAAACCCTAGTACTTCATCGTATTTGCAATTATTGCATATAGACTTATGTGGACCCATGAGAGTTTCAAGCCTCGGTGGTTGGAAACATGTGCTTGTCATTGTAGATGACTATACACGCTTTACATGAATTTTTCTTTTGAGGACCAAGTCTGAAACCCCCGCCATTATCATTGAGTTCATCAAAAAGACTCAACGCTCTTTTAACAAACATGTTAAGAGCATCCGAACTGATAATGAGACGAAATTTAAGAATGACCTGCTTGATAGTTATTTGAAAGACCAAGGCATTGAACATCAGTTCTCTGCTGCACGAACGCCCCAAAACAATGGAGTAGTCAAATGACGTAATTGTACGTTGTGCGAGGCAGCTAAGACGATACTTGCCTACTCCAAACTACCTCTGAAAATGTGGGGGGATGCCATATCAACTGTATGTTATACCCAAAATCACTGTATCATAAACAATGATAAGACTCCTTACGAGTTACTATATGGTAAACTCCCGAATGTCAAATAGTTTCGTGTCTTTGGTTGTATATGCTATGTGCTTAACGATTTTGACAGCCTCGTAAAGTTTGATCCTCATGGCGATCAGACCATATTTTTCGGTTACTCGTCAAACAAGGTTGCTAATCGTGTCTATCATAAATGGACAAAGATGATCAGGGAAAGCATAAATGTTAAATTTGATGAGTTATCGGGGATGGCTTTTGAACAACACAGATCAAAACCCGATCCTAACCCGGCTACTACTTCTTTCATGCTAAACTCAATTTTCTTGAAGAAGAGTGTTCCGACAGTTACAACAGAAGAACTGGATATCTTGTTTGATAGTCTTTACGCTCCTCAACGGAATTCAGATATTTATGCCGTACCGGTTACACCATCACAATCAACAACTGCGGAGACACAACCTAGTCTCTATGATGAAGATACAACACCAACTGATTCTCCTGTTGCTTCTTAATCCTCCCTCCCACCCCTTGATGATAATCTTGAACCGATTCAAGATACATTTGTTGATACAATTCCAGTTGTTTCTCTAGATACTCAAATAAACCCATTAGACACTGTTACATCAAAATAAGAGGATCATGGCTCGATGTCAACACCAGTTGATGTTTCAATGGATACCACTTGTAAATACCCGTCCTAATCAAGAAGAACGAATACAATAACATATGATTACATCGCGAGGTATCTGACCTCTATATGATACATTTTACAAACATTGCATTCGTTTGTAAAAGACAAACTTTCTTTACATCGACAATTGACAGTCATGCTTACCATTTCATAATATCCACTATCCAACGATAAATTGACTTAATAATAATCTTTGATGAACTCAATGACTCGAATGCAACGTTCTTCGAAATGTGCCATGAATGACTTCAAGTAATATCCTTAAAATGAAAAAATGCACAGCGGAAGAATTCTTTCATAGCTGAGAATAAACATGCTTTAAAGTGTCAACCAAGAGGTTGATGAGTTCATTAGTTTATCATAATCATTCATTTCCA
This sequence comes from Rutidosis leptorrhynchoides, assembly GCF_046630445.1. Taxonomy (NCBI): domain Eukaryota; kingdom Viridiplantae; phylum Streptophyta; class Magnoliopsida; order Asterales; family Asteraceae; genus Rutidosis; species Rutidosis leptorrhynchoides. The sequence goes on from NC_092336.1 coordinate 282,036,206, forward strand.
TCATTTTAATAGACCACAAGAATTTCATTTCCATTTCTCATAAATATACGTCCCATGCATAGAGATAAAAATCATTCATATGGATTGAACACCTGGTAACCGACATTAACAAGATGCATATAAGAATATCCCTATCATTCCGGGACATCCATCGAACATGATATAAAAACTCGAAGTACTAAAGCATCCGCTACAACGGATGGGGTGTGTTAGGCCCAATAGATCTATCTTTAGGATTCGCGTCAATTAGTAGATCGGTTTACTAATTCTTACGCTACCAAGCAATAGGGGCATATTCGGCTTCGATCATTCAACCATATAATATAGTTTCGATTACTTGTGTCTATTTCGTAAAACATTTATAAAAATTTTGCATGTATTCTCAGCCCAAAAATATAAAGGGTAAAAAGGCAAATGAAACTCACCATACTGTATTTCGTAGTAAAAATACATATAACGTCATTGAACAAGTGCAAGGTTAGCCTCGGATTCACGAACCTAAATTGATTATATATAATTATGGGTTGGTCAATATTTGTCTAACAAATTAGGTCAAGTCATAGTGTATCACAATCCTAATGCTCGAGACTAATATGCAAAAGTCAACAAAAGTTAATTTGAATCAAAATGATTTCCAAAATTTATACATGATTATTATATAGTTTAAATATCGTCGTTTTATATTTTTAAATATTTTTAGAAGATTTAATAGAGTAAATAATATACTTCATTTATTAATAAATAAAATTTTATATAATAATATACTTTTATATATATCTTAAATAATAAAGTTCATTTAATATCATAAAAAAATTATGATAAGTTTTAATAAGGTAATTATATTATTTGTATTACATATTTATTTGATAAAATAACATTGATAATAATAATAAGTAAAAGTTGTATTATTTTGTAATAATAATAATTATTATTCTATTAATAAAAATATCAATATTTATATTTACTAAAAATGATATTATAATAAAATAATAATTCTAATTATGATAATTTTAATATTTACGATACTTTTTAATATTAATTTTAAAATAATAATTCTATTTAAAATGGTAATAATAATGATATTTTATAATAACAATGATATTTCTATATAAAAAGTATTTATTTTAATAAAATGATATAAATGCTGATTTTTGTGAAACGATATTTTCTTCTTAAATCAATATCTTACAATATTTTAATCATGATACTCATACTCATTAATTCCTAATCAATTGGTTTAATATCTTTTAGTCGTCTTTTATGTCGCATTCATAATAATGATAATAATATTAGTCGTAATAGTTAGATGATACTAATATCAATTTTTAATGATAATAATACTAATAAAAATTATTATAATAACATTAATGATAATACTAATAACTATTTTAATGATAATAATAATAAAAATAATAATAATAATAATGATAATATTAATAATGATAATAATAATAATAATAATAATAATAATAATAATAATAATAATAATAATAATAATAATAATAATAATAATAAAAATTCTTTTAATAATTATACTTATATTAAAAATGATAATATTAATAATCATAATAATAATAATAATAATTAATAGATAAAGATAATAATGACGATAATAACGACGACAGTAATAATAATCATTTTAACAATAATACTAAAATTCAGTTGACTATAATTTCTAATATGTTCATCGAAACCATTCGAGTTCTAAATGAAAAGTTCTTAATTTTTCGCTAGCTTTCCAACGACATGCATATCTTATACTTTATCTCAACCGCATATGTAACTAATTCAGGATTCAACATAACCTATCTAATGGCAATATTAAAAGTACAAGCATGCATAATCCTATATACTCGAGCACTAGTCAAGGATACACTATTAATATATAAAAGTTAAATTATGAGTACTCACGTATCAATATTGAGATTCAATATTGCAGGAAAGGTACGTAGACGCAACGGAGATGAAAAACACTAAATTAATCTCACTAGCATACCCATGAATCATACCCATCACCTCCATAGCTATAACCCATAATTTCCTTAGCCTTATCCTACTCAAAATCCTATTTTTGGCACCACGCGAGCAGAACCTCGTCGTAGTATTTTATGTATAATATTAATAATATCGCTCCTAATAATACTAATACTAATAATAATAAGATTAACAATCTTAATAATAATAATAATAATAATAATAATAATAATAATAATAATAATAATAATAATAATAATAATAATAATAATAATAATAATAAGTATATAAATATAGAGAGTGTTCGAGAGAGATAGAAGGAAAGAAAAAAAATGAATCAGAAAGACAGATACGTTCGAGCTTTAAGCATCCTTCCTCACCAAACCCCCCATGCGATCGCATGGGGGCTCTTTGATTAATTCAAGCAACCGCATGGTCAATAAAGGCAGCTCAACATTGTCCAATCCTCATTGCCGACACTCTTATTTATTATTATTATATATATATATATTATATTTAATTTATATAATTACTTATATATTATATTATATTTACGTTCTTGGTAAAAATATAATTTTTACTAAAATGACACGGACGTTGTTACTCGACTCATGTATCGTTTCCGGTTTCTAGAACGCATTTTCATACGTTTAGAAAACTTGTATTAATAGTTACGTGACGCGTACCTTTATCAATAAATAGGTTTAAGTTAATGAATAACTAACCCACTCCAAGTGTAACCTAATCATTCGAGTGTTGTGGTCATTTGCTTCTATAAATCAAAGTCTCGTTTGTTTATTAACATACGTTTAATAATATCGAAACGTTTTAAATCATACATTAACGCGTTTTTAAAATATATATATATTCTTACTTAAAAATATAATTTTGTATATCTTATATATAATTGAAATATCTATCTAATTATATTTCAAAGTTCAAAACGTTTAAGTAATAGAAAATATCATGTCATCTCACGTTTTACATTTTTTAAACAATATATATATATATATATATATATATATATATATATATATATATATATATATATATACACACACACATATATATGTAATTTATAATACAAGCTTTAATTAGTTCCTTAAAACTTATGAAAAATTTATCTTATAAAACGTTTCACTAATAAAGTTCTTTTAAAAAAAATTATTTTTGTACGTTTGAAACAATATTAAATAAATATGAAAACTTTGTCTTCCAAAACTAAGTATATTTAAGAATCATTTTACTAAAAATGTTATATTAGTAGAAGTTGTTATATCGTAAAACATTTTAGAGAAGTAAGATTAAATATACCTTTCATAGGTTTCAAGTTTTTAACGTTTGTTGGTGCAACGTTGATAGGTCAGATCATGTTGAGATTGAGAGAAATGATAAGATAAAGAGAGATTCGGTATGTAAGCATGAGACTCAGTATTAGAGAGAATCGGTACAATTACATTCCACAGCTTCTAGAACTCGGTTACAATGCAATGGATATCTAATTATGACTACTTAGGTTCCTTATATAGCCCTCTTCTAAGGAACCTTCATTTAAGCTTATTTTCACATTAACACTATACAACTTCGGGGTCCTAACAATCTCCCCCTTAGTGTTAAATGTGAACTTTACAACATAATCCTATTTTGAAATCTTGAGAGGTCCAAACGTTAGTTTCCATCGTGTGCCATCTGGTTTCGAAACTTCTACTTGATTTTCTGAAACTTGTTTAGAAGGTTTCCAGACACCCCATGCTTTTCTTGGATCTCCCTCATATAATGGATATTCATCCATTTCCTTGAAATATCTTCTCTTTCTCTGTCCACGAAGTATCTCAAACTGTCTTGTACGAACTCAGAGTTTCAGACGATCTCTTATATGCTTTATGAATTCTCCAAGACCCATTATCATGTCAATGCCATGGAACTTGCTTTGATGAATCTTAAGATACTTCAGTGCAGCCTTAAGTGTTCCATCTGAATATTTGTTCAGCTCTTCAGTACGAACGAACACCTTTTCTTTTTGAGAATTTACAAAAACAAACCCTTCGGGTTCAAATTGCATTTGAAACATCCTCATATCCTTCAGTCCCTCTGTAAATTGATTCGGACACGTAATTCGAATCTTTTTCCTTTTTGCTTCGAGACCTATTTGAAAATCTTCACGTCTCATCAGTTCAATTGTCTCCATCATGTATCTTTTCACAGCTTCCAAAGCTTGAGCCTTAGCAAAAGGTCGAATGATGATGATACTGAGGTAGTTGTAGATGTGAATGATGTCAAGCATGTCAAGATTATGAAAATCTGCTTCTGTGAACTTGTACTCTTTCTCATCTTCTCTAATAACGTGGAACTGACTGATGACATCTTTTTTTTCGCTTATCTCTACTCCGACTCGAGTAATATTCAATACTTCTGAAATACGATATTTTCTTTGAAGCCACAAATCATCTTCATCTTTGTTGATATGTTTTCTCCACATAAACTCATACCAATTCCTTTCACTTGCTGGAAGCAATCGTGAACCTATATAAGTAAACCTTTTACTCCTTGGTAATTCATTGATGCGGAAGATCTTGTAAGCATTTTCCTCAATGAATGTGTTTCGTAACGTTATAAAATCATGTTCTACTCCCAACAATAATCTTTGCTCCTGATTCTTAAAGAATATTCCATGATTGTATTTGAATCTGGAATTCACTGTTTCACTTGATGTAGGTATACCAGAAGTTGAACTTTCATTAGCATTTGTTGGATTTGAACTCGATGAGGGTGTAGAATTTGATGAACGACCAGTAGGATTTGTTGTATCATCATCTTCAATATGATCAAAGATCTCATCTTCATTTGGATTAACATAAAGATTGTCTTCATCATCATCAGAAGAATCCATTTCATCATCACTTTCTATTACTGGTTCAGGATTCTCTTCATCTACAATCTCTACATCTTCCGGAATTGAAGATACTGATGATAACTTACTTAGAATGACAAATCCATCGTCATCCATCTCTTCAAGATAGAAATCACTCAAGTTCAAATCCTCATCTACCAGTCCACTATCAGCCTAGTTATGAACAATTGGAATTATAACTTGCTCATGCTCCTTATCATCAATTTCATCATGTGTAGAAACCATTTCTGATTCCATCTGAACTTGTTGAGCTTGTGAAGCTGATGAAGACCTTACACCACCACCCTTAGTTGAAATGTTTACCGTTAGATATTCTCCATCTACTCCTATCTCCCCCTCATGGCTATTCTGAGGATCAGAATCGTCATGTTCATCATCACGGTGAGGACTCAACGGAGAAGAGCAGGAATTAAGTGGATATCGAACACGAGCAAGAAACAATGCTTGAAGCGAAGTGCGTCGAAGAACATCTAGATTGACTCTAGAAAACATACGACTGAAATATTCTTGCTCCAAAGCATCATAGAAAAGTGGTAAACGAGAAGGTGATGGTGGAAAAGTAACAATAGGAACACCAGCAGCAGCAACTGTTGAAGGCGATGTCGGTGGAAGTGTTTAAGTTGCCGTGAGGGCAGGTAAGGATGATTGTGCGGTATTATTCTTATATGTAGGGCTGTACATACTACTAGTCAGATTCGTGATATCCCCTTCTGATGGAGGTTGGGTAACAACCGGAGTTGTCACCGGCGAAGTTTCTTTCGAAGCATCCGCCTCCATGACTTTAGTCTCATGGGACTCTGACAGAGTAGTAGAACTACCCGTCGGTTTAGTTCTCGCAGAGATATTGCTATCCCCGACTCCTGAAATCATTGATATACCATGAGGTGGCACATCTCTTTCAGTTAAAGACTCTTCCTCCAGACCCTGAGATTCAGAATCCGGAAGAGAAGTGGTTTGAACCAATGGATCACTTTCATGAACCAAGGGAACAGTCTGCTGGAAGTCTGATAAATATCCCGAAGGATTGTCATGTTGACTCGTTTCCATGGGACGCGGCAGATCTTCCTCATCAAGATAAGCCGAACCTCGAGACCCTATTGTACGTTGAAGTACAGGAGGATTTCCAGCCGATACGCAGGGTGCCTTTTCAAGATTTTTCGCCTCCCCTTAGACCGTTCTGGACTTCAATGATTGAGTCTTCTCAATCGATTGAGTCAACGCAGACTTTACTGCAGAGGAAGACTTTACTTCCTTAGATGCCGAAGCACCTTGCTTTGTAGGATTTATTATTAAGTCCTGTTTAGATTGGATGGGCTTAGTGGTCGTTTTACCATCCGTGCATTTAGATCTCTTGCCTACCGAAGCTTGCGCTTCATTTAGCGTAGGGCTTACTGTTATTCTTGAATGTGATACGGAGATGGGTGAGGGTGACCTAATTGGCTCTAGGTCTTGGTCCGTATCACCACTGGTTGGAGTAACTGTTTGACGGACGATGGGTGTCGAAGTCCTAGATCTAGTTACTCGTTGGGTTGGCGGAGTCTGAATCATCTCATCAGGCATGTATCGAGTTCTCTTAGAAGAATGATCAGGAGATGATTCAGATGCTGTTGCTGAAGTGTCACTGCTTACTTCGGGTGTTGTGGAAAGGGTTGGTTCAATCCTAGTTGGACTAGGTTCCCTGATCCTCACAGGTTGAGCTTGGTGTGCTACCCTAGATCTTTTGAGGTTCACCCTAAGTGGAGGATTAGCTGGCCCGGGTGGTTGAACTACAGGTTCCTCTATAACCTCTGGGGCTGGAACCGCGGTAGGTTCAACTTGTTCTTGTTGTACCGGGTTCATAAGAGGTATTCCTACAGCCTGAAAATAAGAACGCATACGAGCGTCTTGGGGTTTAGCTAGCCTCACTAGCCAATTTGGAATTGGCGCAGTGAATTGATTATCAGACACCATAGGGGTGTTCATCTTCAGCTCTCCAAACCTTTTCATCTGTAATCCATGTGTACCTGGTACAAAGATATTTGCATTTCTATAAGCATTGATAGCATCATGGATAAAGATACAGAAAAACCTTTCGCAAGGGATGTATGAACCCCTTGGCTTTTCAACCTGTGCCTGAACCAAATCCCATATAAGTTCTGCATAATCAGGATTCTCTACTCTTGTGAATGAGTAGAAAAGTATGAGCATCGGCACAGTTAAGCTATCAGATCCACTTCTTGTCATCAACAAGCATCTGTTGATGATTGAGAAGATCACATACCACCTTGAGTGCAGATATTTCTTCTGAAACTTAGCTGGTGGAACATTGGTAGCTCCCACATAACCAAGATCAAAGACAGAAGTCATCATTTGCTGAGTAGCAGGAAAAGCAGGAGCATTCTGTACAAGAGGAAGTCTGAATATCCTCCTGAAGTCTGCTTTTGTGATACTCCTGAATCCTTGTACTCCTCTCAGCCTAAATTCAAATCTGGCTGGTTCGCCCTGTGGATTAGTAGCATTTGGTTGTGTGGCCTCCATAAATCTGATTAATCTGTTAAGAATATCCAAGTCTGTTTCTGGCACACTAACTGTGGAGCTCAGAGCAGGCCATAAAGTATGCCTCTCTAGAATTGCAGTCCAATATTTGTAGAGAATATTGGTTTCAGAGTTGATAAAGTGATTGTTCGCCATTTAGCTGTATAAATAAGAAATAGAAGACCACAAGATATTTAACAAAAAGCATATATCTCTATTCTTATTTGCCTTTGAAATCCTTTTTATATTTTTAAATTTTATGATTTTTATGGTTTTTCAAATATAAAAGTCTTTTATACTCAAATATGAACAAATAATTGACAACCATGACATTCATATGATATTCATCTTAGTACAAAATCATCATGCAAAGTCAATTATATAACACAAGGAATCAAAACAACACTTAGTCAATTTCAGCACAATTCAAGCAGATTCGGTAGTTATGAAAACTTTAGATTCTGTAACCAAATTAGCTTGAGTTTTCATATCAGAAAAATATAGAATAAACATGTTAAGTGTTTGAAGATAAAAATCAGAAAATTTCAAGGTACCAAATTTCAGACTCGGTATCAAGAAGGAAAACAAGATTCGGTATCTTCAACAATTAATAGAAAGTCACTCAAACATGCATATTCTATCACATATCATGTAATTTCACAACCATGATCAAACAACTATTCAATTACAAGCATATTAACATGTTAATTGTATGAACAAATTCGGTATCAAGATAAGAACACATTCGGTAGATACAGAATCCATCAAATAAGCAATTAAACATGTAATCAAGCCCGGTCAAATGATAGATCAGTCAATTTAACTCAGATTAGATAAGATTTCATGTTGATTTTCCAAATCAATTGAGTTTAATCAAAGATTAATTGAAATCGACTCAGACTAGGTATAATCAACAAGATTTCAAAAATTAAAGGTCATAATCCAGTTATTTTGAACTTTTCTGGTTGATAAAAACATAATTATCTCAGATCTACAATTATATATCTTAAACATTGATTAAAATGAACAATTACCAAGAATTTGAAGAAACAGAATGACGGACTCGGTAGATTTAGGCAGATTCGGTATAATCAACAGACTCGGTAGGTAATTAATAACAGTAAGAGTAATGTTTGACTTTGACTCTCCTTTTATAGATACCGAAGGTAAAATACCGAATGGGCTTTACAGAATGGGCCTAATATACCGAATTCAGTCCAATTTTTCAAAACATAAATAATTTAACTCCAAATCTTGACAAATTGATTTTTCCTCTTGAAATCCATTTCAATCTTTTCATGAAAAATAATTCTGAGACAATTTTTTGAAAACTTTGAACTTACCGAATCTGTACAGTTGGTTGTCAGACTCGGTAAAATGCTAAAAATAGCATTTATTCAGTAAAATTTAAATATTTTTGGATTTTATTTTTTCCAATTTTTATGAATATTTCAAAATAAGATTTGTACTTAAAAGAACTTTGAATTTTATACAAAGTACAAATCTCCAGTGATACCAATTGTTGACACGGGTTGCATACTGAGTTGTATACAAGCCATAGTGAATTATTTCAGATAAAAACAAAGAAATTTTGAATTCACTTCTGAAAAACAATATTTTTGAATAATTTTCTCATTTTCTCCCTTTTTCTCCCCCTCAAAATGTGATATACAAGAAAGTAAATCAACATTTTGATTATGTTCCCAAGAAAATGAATCAACTCCCCCTTGAAATAGGATATCAATGAGTTACCCCCCCCCCCTTGCGTAACCATTGAACAAATGTACCTAGGAAGTTATCATTAATCTAAAGGTAGTCCCTTAAAAAAAATTATCTAAAGCACTGAAACTTAGTTGCTCCCCCTAGAAAGTATCTACTTCCCCTAAACACAAGATCCCAAAAATAAGTCCCAACTGATCTAAGGAATATCAAGCACTATACTCTGCCATGCCAATCTCTTTGATTAAGAATTTTAGCCTAAGTTCATCTAAAGGTTTAGTGAACATGTCAGCTAACTGCACTTTAGTAGGCACAAAGTATAATTCTACATCCCCTTTCTCTACATGGTCCTTAATGAAATGATAACGAATATCTATGTGTTTAGTTTTAAAATGCTGAACCGGGTTGCTTGTTATTGCAATAGCTCTTTGTGAATCACAATAGATCGGGGGCTTAGAAATCTTAAAACCATAGTCCAAGAGTTGAGTTTGCATCCACAAAACTTGTGAACAACAGTGAGCTGCAGCAATGTACTCAGACTTAGCTGTTGATAAAGACACACAGTTCTGCTTTTTGGATGACCAACCAACTAGCCTATTCCCCAACATCTGAATTGATCCAGATGTGCTTTTTCTATCAACATGGCAACCACCATGATCCGCATCAGAATAAGCAGTGAGATTGAAATTGGATCCATGAGGATACCAGATCCCAAGGTTAGGTGTACCTTTAAGGTATTGAAAAATCCTAACAACCGCTTTGGAGTGAGATTTCTTAGGGTTGGACTGAAAGCGGGCACAGACAGTTACAGCAAGTGTAATGTCTGGTCGACTTGCAGTCAGATACATTAAAGAACCAACCATGCTTCGATAAAGCGTAATATCAAAGGGTTCCCCATTAGTATCAGCATCCAGTAAAGTCCTCATTGGGGTTGTCATTGGTTTTAAAGCAGTCATTTTAAAACGTTTTAGCATATCATTGATATACTTTGTTTGACTGATAAAAATCCCATTTGGTAATTGTTTTACTTGTAACCCCAAGAAGAAAGTTAACTGGTCAAGCTTGCTCATTTCGAATTTGCTGGCCATAAGGTCACAAAAATTCTTTGCATAAGGCCAGGGACGTGGAACCAAAAATAATATCATCAACGTAAATTTGAACCAAGAGAATGTGACCGTGGTTTTTACGGATGAATAGCGTTGTATCAATCATTCCATGAGAGAAGCCATTGTCCAGCAAATACTTTGTTAAGGTCTCGTACCATGCACGCGGTGCTTGCTTCAGACCGTATAAAGCTTTCTCCAAGTAGTAAACATGGTTTGGATGAATGGGATCGACAAAGCCCTCTGGTTGATCAACATAGACTTCCTCTTGAAGATAACCATTCAGAAAAGCAGTTTTAACATCCATTTGAAACACCGTGAACTTCATATGAGAAGCAAATGCAAGGAAAAGACGAATTGCCTCAATCCTAGAAATCGGAGCAAACGTTTCGTCATAATCAATGCCTTCTTGTTGTCGATATCCTTTGGCCACAAGACGTGCCTTGTTTCGAACCACAATTCCATCAGAATCTTTCTTGTTCTTGAAAATCCACTTTACCCCTATTGGTCGTTGACCCGTTGGTCTTGGAACTAATCACCATACTTTAATCGTTCACATTGATTGATCTCGTCTTGCATTGCAACTACCCAGTATGGATCTAGCAAAGCTTGAGCAACCGTTGTTGGTTCAATCTTACTAAGAAATGCTGTGAATAGACACATATTCTGATTAGCCCTTCGAGTTGACACTGGAGCAGATGCGTCACCAATAATAAGATCTATTGGATGACTTTTAGTCCATCGGGTGTGTGGAAGAGGTTGTACATCAGTGGTATCCATTGAAACATCAACCGTTGTTGACGTTAAGCCTTGATCCGCTGGATCTGATGTAACATTATCTAATGGATTCAATAGAGTTTCTGGAGAAACAGCTGGAGTTGTATCAACTGATGAATTTTGAATTGGTTCAAGATTATCAGTAACAGGAGGTTGGAGGGAGGATGAAGAAGCAACAGGTGAATCAGTTGTTGTTGAATCTTCATCAAAAAGACTTTGAAGAGTCTCCAAAGTAGTTGACTGTGATGGTGTAACCGGTACGGCTTGAACATTTGAATCCCGTTGAGGAGTATAAAGACTATAAAACAAGATATCCAGTTCCTCTGATGTAACCGTAGGAACACCCTTCTTCGAGAAAATTGAGTTTTGCACGGAAGAAGTAATAGCCAGATTAGGATCGGGTTTTGAACTGAGTTATTCAAAAGCCATTCCCGAAAATTCATTGAACTTGACGTTAATGCTCTCTTTATTCATCTTTGTCCGCTTATGATAAACACGATAAGCAACTTTGTTCGAGGAATAACCAAGAAATATGGCCTGATCGCCATGAGGATCAAACTTTCCGAGGCTGTCAAAATTGTTAAGCACATAGCATATACAACCAAAAACACGGAAATATTTGACATTCGGGCGTCTACCATATAATAACTCATATGGAGTTTTATCAAAACGTTTGTTTACAATACAACGATTTTGGGTATAGCATGCAGTTGAAATGGCCTCCCCCCACATTTTTGGAGGTAATTTGGAGTATGCAAGCATCGTTCGTGCTGCTTCGCACAACGTACGATTACGTCGTTCGACTACTCCATTTTGTTGGGGGGTCCGAGCAGCAGAGAACTGATGTTCAATGCCTTTGTCTTTCAAATAACTATCAAGCGGGTCATTCTTAAATTCTTTCCCATTATCAGTTCTGATGCTCTTAACATGTTTGTTAAAAGAGCGTTGAATCTTTTTAATGAATTCAATGATAATGGCGGGGGTTTCTGACTTAGTTCGCAAAAGAAAAATCCATGTAAACCGGGTATAGTTATCAACAATGACAAGCACATGTTTCTTGCCACCGAGGCTAGAAATACGCATGGGTCCACATAAGTCCATATGCAATAATTACAAAGACGATGAAGTACTGGGGTTTTGCTTAAGCGGATGATTAGTCCGTTTCAGCTTACCCATCACACATGATGGACACACATGATGCTTATCATATTGAAAGGTTGGAATACCATCAACTAAATCTTTAGAGACTAGTCGATTGATACCCTTGTAATTCAGGTGTGACATCCGATGATGCCATAACCATGAATTTTCTTTGGTAGAACGAGTGGCCAAACACATGGTTGTATGTGATGGTGCATCATTGAGGTCAATAGTATATAGTGAAGCACAACGTTTACCAACAAGAAGATCATTCCCTCCGGTGGATTGCACCGAGCATTGTCGACGTTCAAACAAAACTTTGAGATCTCCATCGCAGAATTGGCTCACACTAAATAAACTGCACCCCAAACCCTCAACATATGAAACACGTTTGATTGTTATGCCATTTTGCACAAAATCTCCGTAACCTGTTATTGTTGCAATCTCATCATTTCCGAATGTAACCGTTCCTAGGAATTTGTCAATGAAGTTGACAAGCAAGGATTTATCGCCGGTCATGTGTCGAGAACAACCGGAATCGATATACCAAACACAGATGTCGAAACCCTGTAAATGTGAATTTCCTAGAGTTTAGGTACCCAAAGTTTTTTGGGTCCTTTTCGGTTAGTACCAACAATAAACTTTGGATTAACAACAAACTTTGGATCAATGAAGAAATAATCACGTAAATCATCATGCAGTTTAGACAATAAAGCATCATTTAGAACCACATTACATGAAGCATCATACGCAATATCAATCTTTACATCGTTATCAGAAGTCTTAACACACAATTTATTCCAAGTAGATGTTTTGTTCACAGACGAAAATTGAAAAACATGAGATGATTTCCTAGGCTGACTAGCAGATTGCTTTGGTTTGGATGCTACTTTCTTAGTCGTGGACTTAGGAACCCATACAGATTTGTAATTCAAGTTTGGATTATGACCTGTGACACGAAAAACACCTTTGTTAGTTAGACGTCTAAACTTTTTAGTTGACACATGAGATGACTGATTTTGCAGAATTTCCAATTTGATTGTACGTTCTTTTGCATCATACTCACTTAAATCAGGTTTAGAACTTGTGTGCGTTGTGGACTTAACTGATTTCTTTAAATGACTCTCTTTTGAATTTTTTGTCGTAGGAATCATAGGAATCTTTTTTCAGTTAACACAGAACCATTTGGAGAATGAACCTTTTTAACAATATATTGAGTTGTAGAAACAACTTTCGAACCATGATTGCCAAATTGAGAACGTAGAGGATTTTTAAGAATAGTAATGGGTTTTACATCCTTAGATATTGTTGTTCCCTTCCCCTTCTTAGTAATCCCACCAGTACATTCAAGCACATTGGTTGCAACATTAGACATTTGCTTAAGTGTGTTAGCCTGTTTCATTTGAATTATCTTTTGTTTTAAGCTTTTAATCTCAATACATAATTCTTCAGCAGAAACTATCACTTCACCCTCCTTAAAAGCATAATTACATTCTTTCTTAGGAAGTGAAGGCAATTTATCACACAAAGTAAGCATTTGTTCTAATGATTGGCACTTAAGTTGCAAGTCAATATTCTCCTGTTCAAGTTGAGCTACTATACGATTCAAATTACGTACAGCAGGCAAATGCAAGTAATAATCATGCAAAGGATCAAGTTGACTTTCAAAATCTATCAAAGGTTCAATGTTCGGTTCATCCTGAGGTTCTACTTTATCATCTAAAGAATTTTGACCTAGAGAATCTGTCTCAAAGAAGACAGTTAGTTCATGTGCTAGGTCTGCACGGAAAACATCATCTGGACATGCAGGTAAAGTTGGTAGAATTGGTTTCACATCAAAAATTGGTTCATCAAACACCTCATCTATTGCAGTAATGCTATAACTAGGTTTGTTAAACACTTCATTCTCAAGCATTAAAATGTATTTCTCTAGCATGAGTGTTGGGATATAAACCTCTCTACGCTTAGGCACATAATCTTCACGTTGCATGTTCTTTTCAGTTTTAACAAGATTTTTCAAGAAATCAGGATTCGATTTACCTATCTTAGCATTGATTTTTTCATACATTAAGCTAATTTGATGGTATTTCCTAGATTTACGATTTACAATAATATCATCAAAATCAGCATCAGAAGCATGTACAAAATGCGATGGTAAACCAGCTTAAAAATAATCAGAATGATATAATCCTGGAATCTTTTTGGAAGCATCTTCCAAAATTTTCGGATCTTCATAACCCAACCCCCACTTTTCACCATGAATTATTTTTGGTCTATTCATGAAAATCGTTTGTTTTGAAAGTTCCATATCCATGATAGCTTTGGATTGCTCTGTTCGATAGAGTTTTTTCTCATATCGAGCAAGTTGTGCTTTCATTTGAAAAGATTCTTTTGACAATAAAAAAATTTCAGTGTTGTTTTCAATTATGATGTTTTCCAATTGAACGATTTTCTTGTTTAGTTTTGAAAGTGTGGGTTCATGTTGGTTTTTCAAATCAGAAAGATCTTTTTCTAAAAATTGAACTTTTTCTGCAAGTCGTTCCGATTTTAAACGATAATCAGTTCTTTCAACTTTAATTGGATGAATTGTCTTTTTCATATCTTCCAACTCAGTTTCCTTAGAGTTGAGTTGGAGAGTCAATTGTTGCACATCCGTTTGCAATTTGGATGAGGAAGGTCTGGTCTCATTCATTTTGATTTTATCTTTTAAAACTTTATTTTCAGATTTTAAGCCTTTGACTTCTTTTGACATTGAGACCAGATTCTTCATCAAGTCATTTTGAATTTTTATAAAATCAGGTGAGATTTCAGATGATTGTACCTCATCATCATCATCGGATGTTGAGTCAGAATTCTCCATTGCTTCCTTAGCTTTGATGAGCTTTGTCACCTTGTAAACATTTGCATGTTCCACCTCTGAATTTGAATCGTCAGTCCAGTTAAACCAAGTATCATCAACCGGTTTTAGCTCTCCCCCAGTTTCCACAATCTTAGCCATCAACATTTTCTTCTTGTAGTAAGCTGCGTCCTTCTTCTTAGGCATCTTGCACTCACGAGAGTAATGACCAGCTTTGCCACAATTGAAACAAATTGAATCTTCCTTCTTGGAATCATCAGCACGTTGTTGTTTAGATTGACCAGCTTTCTTGTAGTACGAGGAAGATGACGAGTTTTTGCATTGATTGCTTGATTTGCCTTTAAACTTGTGTTTGTTCAAGGCTTTTGTGAACATGGCTGCCATCTTGACTAATTCAAAATGAGAATCATCAACATCAGAAAGATTCAAATCTTATGAATCAGTTAATTCTTCAACAAGCACTTTCTTGGACAAGCTTTTGGAAGACGTCAACGATTTGCTCTTCTTTTTGGCAATTAGGTCAAGTAGGTCGCCCGGAGAAGACTCTTTCCTTCCTTCTTAAAGGTTAGACACTTCAGGTTGATAATGCATAAGAACTCCAACAAGCTCATGAATAGTCAACTTGTCAATCTCTTTAGTAGATCGAACAATGGTTCCATAAGGAAGCCAATCAGCATTGAGCTTTTTGAGAAACTTCATGTTGACTTCAGCATTTACTTTTATGATCTTGCACCTTTTCAACTCATTGAGAACACCATTGAAACGACGATAGGTATCCGTGAGTGGTTCATCAGTTTCCTGCTTGAAATCTTCATAGAATCCCAGAGCCTTATTCAATTTAGTAACATCTGACATGTAATAACCTTCTTGCTTTCGTTTGATCTCATCCCATATATCTTTTGCTGTTGTGTTGCTATCAACATTTTCAAACAATTCATACGGGATAGCTTGCATAACAATATTCTTTGCCTCTATGTCACCCTGAGCTCTCTCACGCTTATCACCAGAAAGTTCATAGACTGGAATTGGCATACCAGTATCCGGATGATAATCAACAACTGGACCATCTCTCAGAGAAGCCCAAATGTGTTTTGCTTTCTCACCCTTATAGTCTATGTACTGAGTGATACGGTGAAGCCACTGAGTGTATTTGCCATCAAACAACACTGGAGGACGGGAATCTGATCCAATGATCAAAGTATCTTGAGTAGACATCTTGAAAATGAGGTAGATTCGGTAAAGATTCTGTATTACACAAATCTAAGATGAAAAATCACAACAATCTGATTAGAATGTCAGATTCTGTAATAGATTCGGTACTGTGGCAGATTCGGTAAAGTAGCAGATTCGGTAAAGATTCTGTATATCAGATTCTGTAAAAGAAACTGATCAGAAATACAAGAGACACACCCAGATTCAGTATAGATTCGGTAATCACAAGAATTGTAGCCTGTAACCACTTAAAATAATGGATTAAGTGATACAGAAACTCAGATTCTGTATATGATTCGGTAGTCAGATTCTGTATGAAATTGAAGTTTAAACTCAATTCACTCCTTTTGAATTAGATTCTGTAACCTTGCTGCACAAGGAAACACGTTAGTATCACACAAAATATCAAAGATACCGAAAGTATAGGATACCGAATGTCAACTGTAGCAGTTGACAATACCGAGTCTAAGTTTAAAACTTAGAAATATGACAGAATCCTTTCTCAAACTACACCAATTAGCTGTGTATAATCAAACCGAATGTGATAGAATCACAATCACACCACATTCTGTAACACTTAAGATGAATTTGAGTAATGAAGCAGACTCGGTATGACAGTTACGATACCGAGTGTTGATCAAATCTTCAAAACTTAATGAATTGAAGAAACTGAACCGTCAGAAATGTGATTTAACACCTCACAAACACAACTGAATCCTTAAATCTTCAAAAAAAATCCAGAATCAAGCTTGAATTAAGCAATACTGAGAGTTTTAGCCACAAACTCTAAAAATCAACTTGATTCTCCATAATTGAAGTTAAAAAGCTATAATGATGATCGAAACTCTTTCTAAAATACCTAATGCTCCTTTGCTGAACTTATCACAAGAATCTGAATGTCAGATTATCAAATTCGATGATACCGAATGTGATTCAAAATACCGAGAGTAATCAGATTCTGTAATCTACAATCTCTGGATCGATATAGTGATGTAGAATCACTTCCTGGACGCTCTGATACCAAATGATAGGTCAGATCATGTTGAGATTGAGAGAAATGATAAGATAAAGAGAGATTCGGTATGTAAGCATGAGACTCGGTATTAGAGAGAATCGGTACAATTACATTCCACAGCTTCTAGAACTCGGTTACAATGCAATGGCTATCTAATTAGGACTACTTAGGTTCCTTATATAGCCCTCTTCTAAGGAACCTTCATTTAAGCTTATTTTCATATTAACACTATACAACTTCGGGGTCCTAACAAACGTGATATAAAGTCTAAAGGTTAGATAAACGTACGAAATCACCTTAATGTAAAATGTTGATACCCAATATCTAAGTTATTTACATTCCACATTCCAACTTTAAAATGATAGTCATAATAGTTATCTTATTAACATCACAAGGAAAATGTTGTAAGGTATGAATTGAAAATCAAATAGGAATCTTTTCTAACTCTTGTCTAGTTCTCGTTAGTTGACACTTTGTTCTTATTTGTAAAATACTTTACCCTTTTCTGAATATGGTTAAAAAGGAAAGGTTTTCTAAATCAAAGTGGACCTCCTAATAGGGACTCGTAGCCATAATTCAATGTATCTGATAATTCAATCATTTAATATTATCTTTTAATTCCGTTGATAATTATTTTAAATATATTTTAAAACAAATACGTTCATGTAAAGTATTATACGTCTAATACTTTGTTAACGTTTTAAAGTTATAATATATATACACATATACATATATAATCATTTTCGTTCATATAATGGTTCGTGAATCATTGGAATTTGGTCGAGGTTAAATGAATGTATGAACACAGTTTAAAATTCTTGAGTTTCAACTTAACAAACTTTGCTTATTGTGTTGGGAATATATAAAGATTAAAGTTTAAATTTGTTCATAAATTTTCGGGTCATCACAGTACCTACCCATTAAAGAAATTTCGTCCCCGAAATTTGATAGAGGTCGTCATGGCTAACAATGAGAATGTTATTATGACGAATGTAAGCTGATACATAGAGTTTTATCATGATTAAGAAATACAGATAAAATAATTCAATTTCTCGAAGCGTATGAGTAAAGTTATAGTAAATGAATGAAATAAGATAATGGTGATTCGTCATATCTTTTGACGTAGATAGGGTGGATTTCCAAATTCAATAGATTTGGAGGAAATCTTAGTAATAGGATTTGATTCTTCGATAATCAAGGGAATTAGGATCTGCTTTAAATGCGATCATCTGTTTTGATTGCTCTGTCGGATATTTTACTATAAATTCACCTCCTTCGTTTCCTTTTAACTTACACCTTCCATTATTTCTCTCTCAACTCATACTTTAAAGCATTCATCAATATGCTCCATCCAGTTCTGCTTCTTTATATATTCCTAACCTTCATATCGGTCATTCTTCTTTTTCATCTACAACCGGAAGAATCTACTTACTTCTACTATACAGTTGGTTTTATAGTGTTTTTAGTTCTCCTGTGTCTTTATGTTGCTATATGCATCGATATATACGGTTTATAATTTCTGGGTGGTTGTTGGGTTTTATATCTTCTCTTATATTTCGATGTCCCTGCTTCTGTCTCCCATAATCATTGTCATCTCCACTTAATGCTTTCTTTTATTTACTGCTATTTATACCCCAATTTCTATTTTGGAGCTTTGTCATTTCGTTTCTTCTTCTTGCGAGTAAGTACCGCTTATAATGGTCCATAATTCGTAGATATGAATTTCGGAATGAACATTGTTAATGTCCTAAGAAGAAAATTGTAATGGCACGATCTTAACTTGTCAAATTACTAGAATACCTCAGAAAAGACCGAATCATCAAGAAATAGTTTCTTGATATTTTAGAGGTTAAAGAGAATACAAGAGTCGTGTAACATGGCACATGATGATGTTATGATCTGTGAATCATCACGTTCCATTTAGAAACTCAGCATGAATTACTGTAATATAATCACGTTGCTCAAATGTCATTATATTATACTAACTCATGCTTCAGCTCCCAACACTACTTCAAAATATTCCTATTTTAAACTCGAATGTTTCAGAATTTAGAAACTAAAATAGTTTCTTTTATGATGTAATACAGATAGCGCGAAGAGGTAAATAATTTCAGATAAGATTAATTATGAAAATATCTTCAGAAATATGGAGGATATTTATAATGAAAGATATGATGATATCTTAGGATTTCTAATATCAGAGGATGATGAAGAATATTGTCCGCAGGGGTTTATGATCAGGAGCAAGATATTTTTAATGACTTCAGCAGATACTGAATCATTTAGATTCTCTGAATGTAGGTTTCGTCCTTGTGATTTGTCCACAGCCTCTTTCATACTTTGCTCAATCTGTTTCCCAGTTTCAAAGCTTCTCTTTTTCTGAGCTTTACCAATACACTATTCTTTATCATCAAACTTTTTATTGTTAAGATCGTTTACAGTTGTTGCTGCTTCATCAGCATTTCAAGAACTAGTTCGCAGTTCAAGGTGTTTTTCAGAAACTTCACATTCAAAGTATGTAAGTCCAGGAGATAGACGTTGTGCGTACACATATAACTGTTGGTGTAGACATGCTACGAGATTTCAAAATACTGATTGCTAATTCCCGATGATTCGTATGGCAATTCTCGTTACAAGATGCGAATGAGTAAATGATGGGGTTTCGATAAATATAATGATTCTTCGGAAGGTCAAAGATCAGTGAAGTTGTGAATAAGTTTATTGCTAATGTGGTGGAATATGAAAGGTTCTCCGGTAACAAAAGGGTAATCATATATATCAAGATTATGATAAGGCTACTCCGAATGAAAATCGAAGTTGTCTTGCTGGAGCTGTGATAGAATTTGCTACTTTGAAAAGGAATTGCAAAGTTATTTTTGCTAATAAATGCCAAAGGATCTGACACAGATATGTGTTGAATTATGACTTCGGTTTCGAGAGCTTTTTAAGTACATAACTGTGGGTAATATGTGGTTGGATGATCATCTCGATTGCTTCATTATTTGAAGTGTCTTCAGAAATTTTTGAAGGGTTTGAACACAGATTGTAATCGTTAATATAAATTTGATGTTCTAACACAGTTTTGAAGTCAAAGTATAGCTTTGAAAGATGTAGGAATCTAAAAGTGATGATACCAGTTATATCTCGAATTAAATTCTGAGGTTTCAAAATCAGAATATGTAATTGGGTTTGAATGAGTATGGTTGTTTTGATTTCTATGAAAGAATGTATATTATTGTGAAAGTAGGAAGTGTAGTTGATAATTTGCTTAATCAGATTCGAAGAATGTAACATATTATTTGTGAATATATATATATATATATCTCTCGGGTATTACCTACCCGTTAAAAAAAATTTCACAATTAATATTTTGTACAAAAGAATTTTACAGTCTTTATGAAAATATATATGTATATATTCTCTTCAGATGTAACATAGATTTTAATGAGTTAATACTAAATTAAACTCATTCGATTTACAGTTGGAACTAGAATTGAATAATCCCTTGAAGGCTTTAGAGATTACATAAGTATTTCTTCAATAATATTGAAATTATGAATCAATACTTCGTTATTTGTTGAGGCGTGATGTTGGTTTTCGTTAAATTCTTGTGAACTTCGCAAAGTATGAAGGATGTTATCTGAAAAGTTTCGGATACATCGATGATGAAAGTGTAAAATCAAATATATACTTGATTTATTATGAATTGGATTTTGTTGAATTGAGACAGAGATTGTAGTTAACGATGGTTAAGTTGCGGGCGAAGGACATACATTATTGTATATTTGTAATATGAATTAACCGAGTAGTTAAGATTCACACACAATAGCTTAGCACGGAAAGATTTATTTTTATTTCAAAATATATATATATATAAAATATACATATAATTTCTTCCGAGGGAATGAGTTAATTCTTCATAACTCGTTGATACAATTTACGAGTTATTGATTCGTAATGATGTCCACAGTGATTCTTGAACTGACGGAGTTTGTGATGTTATAAGTGTTGTTGATTCTGATACTGGCTACACTGACGATGCTGGTGACGCTGACGGTACTGTTGATGCTGTTGGTAAAACAAGTTTAGCTTGTTAATCACACACCATTTTTTGTCAGGGTTTCTACTCTTCCTTCTATCATTTTGGTTTGCTTAACTGATTTATGGTTAGGGCTAGATTAGATAATCTCTAAGACTTTAGAGATTACATAATCGCCGCGGAATGTTTCTCCAATGAAGTTATGAATTAATACTTCGTCAGTTATTGTTGTTGGTACTCCTTGGTATCTATGGTGCGTATGACGTTGATGCTCGTGGGACAGATTGTGAAGTTGAGATTTACGATGCGGTTGTAGTTGGGGGTGGTAATGGTACTTTTGGCATTGATGATGGTGGTACTGGTTATGCTGCTGGTGCTGCTGCTGGTGTTTGTAACCTTTGCACCATATTCTCCAAAGCCACTACCCGAGCGCGAAGCTCGTTGACTTCTTCTATTACACCGGGGTGATTGTCGGTTCAGACGAGTGAATAAATAAAATCTAGAATTTGATGTAGTATATAATCGTGACGAGATACTCTGAAAATGAGAGAGAAAATGGTATTTCGGACAGGTTCGCCGGTAAGTGCTTCAGGTTCTTCATCAAGAGGGCAATGTGGTGGATGGAAGGGATCACCTTCTTCTTGTCTCCAATGATTGAGGAGGCTACAAACCTACCCCCAATTCATCTAGAATAGATGATGGCTGATTGGTTGATCTATTCCATTCACACTGCTTTCAGAGTTTGAATGGGATTCCATTTCAGAATCCGAGGGACTTGAACTAATGACGAATTCCATTTCGTACAATTGAATAATAGATTTTTTGAAATGAAATGATTTTTGAGCTATCGGATGGTATTCAAATCACATAGGATATCTATATATATAGAGCAAAAGATTGCGTAGATTACGGAGGAAATTACGGAATATGTCAGGCAAAGTTTACAGTAATAGATATGATAAGATATGATTTAGTAGATATGCTAAGATATGAATTTTGTCTATACACTATTCATGCAATCAATGCAGCAAAACGTGTCTAGACTAAGAATAATAAACATGTAATTTTCCGACGAAAATGATAAGAAAACTTTTGACATGCAGACACGGTCGAAGTTCAGACTCACTAATGCATCCTAACGACTTATTAGTTAGACAAACTAATGCATACCTGGTTCGCTAAGACCACCGCTTTGATATTACATGTAAATACCCGTCCTAATCCATAAGAACGAATACAATAACATATGATTACATCGCGAGGTATCTGACCTCTATATGATACATTTTACAAACATTGCATTCGTTTTTAAAAGACAAACTTTCTTTACATCAACAATTGATAGGCATGCCTACCATTTCATAATATCCACTATCCAACGATAAATTGACTTAATAATAATCTTTGATGAACTCAATAACTCGAATGCAATGTTCTTCGAAATGTGCCATGAATGACTTCAAGTAATATCCTTAAAATGAACAAATGCACAGCGGAAGATTTCTTTCATACCTGAGATAAACATGCTTTAAAGTGTCAACCAAAAGGTTGGTGAGTTCATAATTTATCATAATCATTCATTTCCATCATTTTAATAGACCACAAGAATTTCATTTCCATTTCTCATAAATATACGTCCCATGCATAGAGACAAAAATCATTCATATCGATTAAACACCTGATAACCGACATTAACATGATGCATATAAGAATATCCCCATCATTCCGGGACATCCATCGAACATGATATAAAAACTCGAAGTACTAAAGCATCCGCTACAACGGATGGAGTGTGTTAGGTCCAATAGATCTATCTTTAGGATTCGCGTCAATTAGTAGATCGGTTTACTAATTCTTAGGCTACCAAGCAAAAGGGGCATATTCGGCTTCGATCATTCAACCATATAATGCAGTTTCGATTACTTGTGTCAATTTCGTAAAACATTTATAAAAATTTTGCATGTATTCTCAGCCCAAAAATATAAAGGGTAAAAAGGCAAATGAAACTCACCATAATGTATTTCGTAGTAAAAATACATATAATGTCATTGAACAAGTGCAAGGTTGGCCTCGGATTCACGAACCTAAATTGATTATATATAATTATGTGTTGGTCAATATTTATCTAACAAATTATGTCAAGTCATAGTGTATCACAATCCTAATGCTCGAGACTAATATGCAAAAGTCAACAAAAGTTAATTTGACTCAAAATGATTTCCAAAATTTTTACATGATTATTATATAGTTTAAATATCATCGTTTTATATTTTAAAATATTTTTAAAAGATTTATTAGAGTAAATAATATACTTCATTTATTAATAAATAAAATTTTATATAATAATATACTTTTATATATATCTTAAATAATAAAGTTCATTTAATATCATAAAAATATTATGATAAGTTTTAATAAGGTAATTATAATATTTGTATTACATATTTATTTGATAAAATAACATTGATAATAATAATAAGTAAAAGTTGTATTATTTTGTAATAATAATTATTATTATTCTATTAATAAAAATATCAATATTTATATTTACTAAAAATGATATTATGATAAAATGATAATTCTAATTATGATAATTTTAATATTTACGATACTTTTTAATATTAATTTTAAAATAATAATTCTATTTAAAATGGAAATAATAATGATATTTCATAATAACAATGATATTTCTCTATAAAAAAAAATTATTTTAATAAAATGATATAAATGGTGATTTTTGTGAAACGATATTTTCCTCTTAAATCAATATCTTACAATATTTTAATCATGATACTCATACTCATTAATTCCTAATCAATTTGTTTAATATCTTTTAGTCGTCTTTTATGTTGCATTCATAATAATAATAATAATAATAGTCGTAATAGTAAGATGATACTAATATCAATTTTTAATGATAATAATACTAATAATAATTATTATAATAACATTAACTGAAATGTCCCGTTCATATTGATTATAAACGTTCCATATTAATTGATTTCGTCGCGAAGTTTTGACCTCTATATGAGACGTTTTTCAAAGACTGCATTCATTTTTAAAACAACCATAACCTTTATTTTATCTATAAAGGTTTAAAAAGCATTACGTAGATTATCAAATAATGATAATCTAAAATATACCATTTACATACGACCATTACATAATGGTTTATAATAAGAATATATTACATCAAAAATAAGTTTCTTGAATGCAGTTTTTAAATAATATCATACAAGCATGGACTCCAAATCTTTTCCTTATTTTAGTATGCAACAGCGGAAGATCTTAATAATCACCTGAGAATAAACATGCTTAAAAACATCAACAAAAATGTTGGTGAGTTATAGGTTTAACCTATATATTATCAAATCATAATAATAGACCACAAGATTTCATATTTCAATATACATCCCATACATAGAGATAAAATTCATTCATATGGTGAACACCTGGTAACCGACATTAACAAGATGCATATAAGAATATCCCCTATCATTCCGGAAAATCCTTCGTACATGATAAAAACGAATTCGAAGTACTAAAGCATCCGGTACTTTGGATGGGGTTCGTTAGGCCCAATAGATCTATCTTTAGGATTCGCGTCAATTAGTAGATCGGTTTACTAATCCTTAGGTTACCAAGAAAAAGGGGCATATTCGGCTTCGATCATTCACCCATATAATGTAGTTTCATTTACTTGTGTCTATTTCGTAAAACATTTATAAAACTGCATGTATTCTCATCCCAAAATATTAGATTTTAAAAGTGGGACTATAACTCACTTTCACAGATTTTTACTTCATCGGGAAGTAAGACTTGGCCACTGGTCGATTCACGAACCTATAACAAATATGTATATATATATCAAAGTATGTTCAAAATATATTTACAACATTTTTAATACGTTTTAATGTTTTAAGTTTATTAAGTCAGCTGTCCTCGTTAGTAACCTACAACTAGTTGTCCATAGTTAGGTGTACAGAAATAAATTGATATATATTATCTTGAATCAATCCACGACCCATCGTATACACGTCTCAGGCTAGATCACAACTCAAAGTATATATATTTTTGGAATCAACCTCAACCCTGTATAGCTAACTCCAACATTACTGCATATAGAGTGTCTATGGTTGTTCCAAATAATATATATATATATATGGGTCGATATGATATGTCAAAATATTTGCATACGTGTCTATGGTATCCCAAGATTACATAATATATTAGAATACATGTATAATACAATATAATTTAGCTAGGATATGATTAATATAAATTTGTTACCAATTTTCACGTAGCTACAACAAGCAAAAATATCCAATCTTGTTTTACCCATAACTTCTTCGTTTTAAATCCGTTTTGATTGTTTCAAGTTGCTATGGTTTCATATTGAACTTAAGTTTATGAATCTAAATAGAAAATGTATAAGTTTATAGTCGAAAATATAGGTTACAAGTCGTTTTTGTAAAGTTAGCCATTTCAGTCGAAAGAACGACGTCTAGATGACCATTTTGGAAAACATACTTCCACTTTGAGTTTAACCATGATTTTTGGATATAGTTTCATGTTCATAAGAAAAAACATTTTCCAAGAAGAATAACTTTTAAATCAAAGTTTATCATAGTTTTTAATTAACTAACCCAAAACAGCCCACGGTGTTACTACGACGGCGTATATCCGGTTTTACGATGTTTTTCGTGTTTTCCGGTTTTAAATCATTAAGTTACCATACCATATAGATATAGAACATGTGTTTAGTTTATTTTAAAAGTCAAGTTAGACGGATTAACTTTTGTTTGCGAACAAGTTTAGAATTAACTAAACTATGTTCTAGTGATTTCAAGTTTAAACCTTGGAATAAGGTAGTTTTATATGTATGAATCGAATGATGTTATGAACATCATTACTACCTCAGGTTTTGTGGATAAACCTACTGGAAATGAGAAAAATAGATCTAGCTTCAAAGGATCCTTGGATGGCTTGAAAGTTCTTGAAGCAGAATCATGACACGAAACAAGTTCAAGTAAGATTTCCACTCGAAATAAGATTGTTATAGTTATAGAAATTGAATCAAAGTTTGTATATGAATATTACCTTGTATTAGAAAGATATATTACTGTAAATAAGAAAGATTTCTTGAGGTTGGATGGTCACTTTACAAGATTGGAAGTAAGCTAGCAAACTTGAAAGTATTCTTGATTTTATGAAACTAGAACTTATAGAATTTATGAAGAACACTTAGAACTTGAAGATAGAACTTGAAAGAGATCAATTAGATGAAGAAAATTGAAGAATGAAAGTATTTGTAGGTGTTTTTGGTCATTGGTATATGGATTAGATATAAAGGATGTGTAATTTTGTTTACTTGTAAATAAGTCATGAATGATTACTAATATTTTTGTAATTTTATGAGATATTTCATGCTAGTTGCCAAATGATGGTTCCCACATGTGTTAAGTGACTCACATGGGCTGCTAATAGCTGACCATTGGAGTGTATATACTAATAGTACATACATCTAAAAGCTGTGTATTGTACGAGTACGAATACGGGTGCATACAAGTAGAATTGTTGATGAAACTGAACGAGGATGTAATTGTAAGCATTATTGTTAAGTAGAAGTATTTTGATAAGTGTCTTGAACTCTTTCAAAAGTGTATGAATACATATTAAAAAAATGTATATACATTTTAACTGATTCGTTAAGTCATCATTAGTCGTTACATGTAAATGTTGATTTGAAACCTTTAAGTTAACGATCTTGTTAAATGTTGTTAACCTAATGTTTATTATATCTAATGAGATGTTAAATTATTATATTATCATGATATTATGATATATTAATATATCTTAATATGATATATATACATTTAAATGTCGTTACAATGATAATCGTTACATATATGTCTGGTTTCGAAATCCTTAAGTTAGTAGTCTTGTTTTTACATATGTAGTTCATTGTTAATATACATAATGACATGTTTACTTATCATTTATCATGATTAAACATAGTGTATTAATATCTTAATATGATTCATATGTATTTAGTAAGACGTTGTTATAACGATAATCGTTATATATATCGTTTCGAGTTTCTTAATTCAATAAACTCAATTTTATGTATATAACTCATTATTAAAATACCTAATAAGATATTTACTTATCATAATATCATGTTAACTATATATATAATCATATATATGTCATCATATAGTTTTTACAAGTTTTAACGTTCGTGAATCACCGGTCAACTTGGGTGGTCAATTGTCTATATGAAACCTATTTCAGTTAATCAAGTCTTAACAAGTTTGATTGCTTAACATGTTGGAAACACTTAATCATGTAAATATCAATTTTATTTAATATATATAAACATGGAAAAGTTCGGGTCACTAAATTAATGATAATACTAATAACTATTTTAATGATAATAATAATAAAAATAATAATAATAATAATGATAATATTAATAATGATAATAATAATAATAATAATAATAATAATAATAATAATAATAATAATAATAATAATAATAATAATAATAATAATAATAATAATAATAATAATAAAAATTCTTTTAATAATTATACTTATATTAAAAATGATAATATTAATAATCATAATAATAATAATAATTAATAGATAAAGATAGTAATGATGATAATAACAACAATAGTAATAATAATCATTTTAACAATAATACTAAAATTCAGTTGACTATAATTTCTAATCTGTTCATCAAAACCATTCGAGTTCTAAATGAAAAGTTCTTAATTTTTCGCTAGCTTTTCAACGACATGCATATCTTATACTTTATCTCAACCGCATATGTAACTAATTCAGGATTCAACACAACCTATCTAATGGCAATATTAAAAGTACAAGCATGCATAATCCTATATACTCGAGCACTAGTTAAGGATACACTATTAATATATAAAAGTTAAATTATGAGGACTCACGTATCAATATTGAGATTCAATATTGCAGGAAAGGTACGTAGACGCAACGGAGATGATAAACACTAAATTAATCTCACTAGCATACCCATGAATCATACCCATCACCTCCAAAGCTATAACCCATAATTTCCTTAGCCCTATTCTACTCAAAATCCCATTTTTGGCAACACGCGAGCAGAACCTCGTCGTAGTATTTTATGTATAATAGTAATAATATCGCTCCTAATAATACTAATACTAATAATAATAAGATTAACAATCTTAATAATAATAATAATAATAATAATAATAATAATAATAATAATAATAATAATAATAATAATAATAATAATAATAATAATAATAATAATAATAATAATAATAATAATAATAATAATAATAATAGAGAGTGTTCGAGAGAGATAGAAGGAAAGAAAAAAAATGAATCAGAAAGACAGATACGTTCGAGCTTTAAGCATCCTTCCTCACCAAACCCCCCATGCGATCGCATTGGGACTCTTTGATTAATTCATGCGATAGCATGGTCACTAAAGGCAGCTCAACATTGTCCAATCCTCATTTCTGACACTCTTATTTATTATTATTATATATATATATTATATTTAATTTATATAATTACTTATATATTATATTATATTTACGTTCATGGTAAAAATATAATTTTTACTAAAATGACACGGACGTTGTTACTCGACTCATGTATCATTTCCGATTTCTCGAACGCATTTTCGTACGTTTAGAAAACTTGTATTAATCGTTACGCGACGCGTACCTTTATCAATAAATAGGTTTAAGTTAATGAATAAGTAACCCACTCCAAGTGTAACCTAATCATTCGAGTGTTGTGGTCATTTGCTTCTATAAATCAAAGTGTCGTTTGTTTATAAACATATGTTTAATAACATCGAAACATTTTAAATCATACATTAACGCGCTTGTAAAATATATATATATTCTTACTTAAAAATATAATTTTGTATATCTTATATATAAATGAAATATCTATCTAATTATATTTCAAAGTTCAAAATGTTTAAGTAATAGAAAATATCATGTCGTCTCACGTTTTACATTTTTGAAACAATATATATATATATATGTATATATATATATATATATATATATGTATATATATATATATACATATATATGTAATTTATAATACAAGCTTTAATTAGTTCCTTAAAACTTATGAACAATTTATCTTATAAAACGCTTCACTAATAAAGTTCTTTAAAAAAAATTGTTTTTGTACGTTTGAAACAATATTAAATAAATATGAAAACTTTGTCTTCCAAAACTAAGTATATTTAAGAATCATTTTACTAAAAATATTATATTAGTTGAAGTTGTTATATCGTAAAATATTTTAGAGAAGTAAGATTAAATATACCTTTC
Source organism: Rutidosis leptorrhynchoides (assembly GCF_046630445.1). Classification (NCBI taxonomy): domain Eukaryota; kingdom Viridiplantae; phylum Streptophyta; class Magnoliopsida; order Asterales; family Asteraceae; genus Rutidosis; species Rutidosis leptorrhynchoides. The sequence continues at coordinate 282,065,833 of NC_092336.1, forward strand.
ATAGGTTTCAAGTTTTTAACGTTTGTTGGTGCAACGTGATATAAAGTCTAAAGGTTAGATAAACGTACGAAATCACCTTAATGTAAAATGTCGATACCCAATGTCTAAGTTATTTACATTGCACATTCCAACTTTAAAATGATAGTCATAATAGTTATCTTATTAACATCACAAGGAAAATGTTGTAAGGTATGAATTGAAAATCAAATAGGAATCTTCACTAACTCTTGTCTAGTTCTCATTAGTTGACACTTTGTTCTTATTTGTAAAATCACTTTACCCTTTTCCGAATATGGTTAAAAAGGAAAGGTTTTCTAAATCAAAGTGGACCTCCTAATAGGGACTCGTAGCCATAATTCAATGTATCTGATAATTCAATCATTTAATATTATCTTTTAATTCCGTCAATAATTATTTTAAATATATTTTAAAACAAATACGTTCATGTAAAGTATTATACGTCTAATACTTTGTTAACGTTTTCAAGTTATAATATATATACACATATACATATATAATCATTTTCGTTCATATAATGGTTCGAGAATCATTGGAATTTGGTCGAGGTTAAATGAATGTATGAACACAGTTTAAAATTCTTGAGATTCAACTTAACAAACTTTGCTTATTATGTTGGGAATATATAAAGAATAAAGTTTAAATTTGTTCGGAAATTTTCGGGTTGTTACACCACTGATGTAGGACCTTGATATCGTCCAAAAAGTCACGTTTTTACCCCCGATATTGAGCCCTAAAACCATAAAGTTCCAAAATTTATTGTCAAAATAATCACTTTGTTGGTTAATTTGGTAGATTTAGTAATTACAAAGGTTATGTTTCAAGAATCACTAAAAATGGATGAAAACGAGGTAAAATGAATAAAACCGGCTAAGACGATTAACTCGCGTTTAAATAACTTATTTTATAATTTTTGGAAAAGTTTATTTACTTAATCTCATGTTGTAGGATATTCAATTACGAATGCGTGGGCGCAAGAATCGTCAAAAACGGAGCTAAAACGAAGATTCTAGAGCTAAAACGGTGAAAGACAAGATACGATCCAGCAAACCCCTTGCCAAACGGCTTGCCATAATGGAAAATGGCCTGCCAGCAAATAGGCACCAAAAACGGCTTGCCCGATCAAACGGGCATAAAAAATGGCCTTGGCAAACAGCTTGCCAATCGGCCTGCCAGGGGTTTTTCAGCAATTTAATTACAATTTTGCCAGCAAGCATTTTCTATAAATGGGGGCTTCATCCCACCATTTCAACACACCAATTCTTCACTTCTCTCTCAAATATCTCTCTATAGTCACTCTCTAGTGATCTATAGGAGATTAGTTCTCTCTCTACTTTCTCTCTCTAGATTCTAGAGAGAGACAAGTACAGAGATTAGGAAATGTAATTATCTCTCTATTGTCGCTCTCTAGTGATCAATAGGAGATTAGTATGTAGTTAGTAGTAGAAGCTATCAAGCATTGTAACGCTATAGATATTATGAAGAAATACAAGTGCTATTATGCCGACATTATTCGGTAATATCTATCCTTTATTTTATTAATTTATTATAATATTCTTGTTGGATGTTTATGATTTATTAATATTAGAAATGCTTGTTGCTATGATGTGTGAGTAATTGCTTGATTGTTTGCCATAATTTAATAATGTTAGTTAGGGATGATTATCGTTTCGTACTCGCTTTTTGTCTATGATATTAAACCTCGTTATTATCGTCCTTCCACCAATAAACGTGATTAAAACCTTTTATAAAGTCAACATTATAAAGGTAATTGATTATCTGTGTTTATACATTGGTCAAGGTATGAACCCATCGGAAATACTATAAAGTACATGGGTAATTACCGTAGGACCAGATCAAGACATTGGTCAAGAGTATAAGACTCATGTCGATGTACTATAGGACCACTTGAGCATGGTCAAGGTTAGAAGCTATGGAACCACTATAAGTCTAGTACATGGTGGATAACTAAAGGATTTATTGGATAGATTTAAGTAAGGGCTGGTTTAAATCATAAATGGAAATTTAACGCACTACAATACAAACTAAGCTTATAAATCTTTAAGGATGGATGAGAACTATCAGAGGTTCTAATTTGTCTACAAACCCTTAGATTTTACCAAACCATTGACAGAAAAGAATTTGAAACACAATCATAACCACTCACTTAGGTGATACACTAAGGTGTTAAGAAAGGTTGGATACTCTAAATATATGGCTATGCTACTTTATTCGTGCGCCCAAGGTATGCATTGCATCCAAGATGGGCCGCTTATATCCTCAAATCGGATAAAGCGTCGGGAGTTGAACATAGTCCATCCGATCAGAATCTTCAAAGCCTAGTTCCTCGTGACATGCTAATCGGGAAACCGCTTAGTAGGGAATCTAGTGTTCACATCATGGTATATCTATCCAAAGAGTGCCTCATAATCATCCCGACACTACATTATCTTAAATCATGGTGAACCACGTCTTCTCTGTCCTTAGTTGTTGCATGCTAGCTAGCTTATTTTAATTATATTGCTTTAATATCTTAATTACAATTCAACCCAACTATTGCCTTTACACAATTTGATATTTCGGATAAAAGTGGTGTCTAGAATAAACCGGTTAGACTTGGTTGTTGGATTTTCCGAACAACCACCAATTTATTGGGACCAAAAGGATCCTGCCTCTCCACACAAGGTGTACCTGGAAACTAGTATTGGATACTAAATTTTGTACAAACCCAATCTTAATTACTAAATTATCTGAATAAGCTCCGTTTCAAATTCGACCGCTCAAGGAACGACCCTAGGTCATATTTGCCCTTGCTAGCCTAAAGGAAGGAATAATAGATTTATGCCCAGCATATATAAATTAAAGAATCAACTTCTTCTATTGATTACATGAATTGACGTTTTGTTACCTAACAACACCGCATAAATAAACCATCCGATTTGGGCATATCATAGGAGTAGTTAATTTTTTGTCGCCGCTGCCGGGGAGCGGTACTACGATTTGGAGCATGTTTAGATTAGTTAGTTTTTAAGAGACCCTTTTGACTGAGAATAGCTTTGTCAGAAGTTACTAGTTTACCGTAGTTAGGTTAGATAATATTAGCTTAATTTAGATTATTTAAAGTTTAAAATGGACTTCCTTATTAGTGAACCTTTAAGATGGTTTAACCTACTTAGACCGCTAAGATTTCTCTCAACACATCCTTTCTCCTATCTGATATCACACATTGTACCCATCCGACGAGATCCACACTTATATGCTGATAGTTCGACGATGGCCACGCGCATCACTCTCGCTGACATTACCAAACCCTCGTTAGAAGGACGAGGAGGACCGATACTCTATCCAGAGGTTAACAGAGCCTATTTTGTGCTTAAGCATAGTATCATACAACTCATTCAAAACCATTGCCAGTTTCATGGCTTACCAATTGACGATCCCAATTCTCACCTAGATAGATTCCTCTCCCTATCTACCTCATATAAGCAAAACGGGGTTGAGCAAGATGTAGTTCGTCTACATTTGTTCCCCTATTCCTTAACTCTTCATGCAAAAACCTGGTTCGAGGGGTTAGAACTTAACTTTATCACCTCATGGGAGGAAATGGCAACAGCTTTCTTAATCAAGTACTTTCCCCCATCAAAACAAATCAGACTTAGGAATGATATCGTAAACTTTCAACAAGCATACGATGAATCACTCTACACTACATGGGAAAGATTCAAACACATGCTTTGAAGATGCCCAAACCACTGTCTTGAGAGCTCTGATCAGATTTTGACCTTCTACAAAGGTCTGAATTGGAACAATAAGTCTACTCTTGATGCTGTTTCTCAGGGTAACTTCATGAAATTCACTGCTGACGAGACTTGGAGATTGATCGAGGAGATGACTATGCACCATCACGATTGGAACACGGAAGAGCACATTTCATCAGCAACACCGCTTTTCGCCTCCGATCCTATCGAAAATAAAACCATAAAATTTCTATTGGACCAAATAGAAAACCTCACCAAAGAAGTCGAAGAGATAAAGAAACTCCCATAACATGTGTCTCAAGTGCAATTATGCCAGAATTGTGCTAACCCACATCCAGCCAATGTATACGAGGCTGAATGTGAGGACACTATTGTCTACTCTGATAAAATCCTAGCTCATCCGCACAACCCACCTACCAACCCCACTACCCCACCAGAGATAAGTCCAGACGATGTCCTACTGCGTATCATCAACATGATCACATCAAGACAAGATGCAGCTGACTTAGTCATGACTAATCGCTTGAGTAGTCTTGAAAATCAAATAAGCCAGCTAAATTAACGTCTCGATTCTCTAGGTTGTCCAAAAAATGTCTCAAAGTTGGCACTTAGCCAACCTTCAGGTTCTTCTAAGGAGAAGAAACTAACTAATATTCGTTCGGTAGTAGTCATTGAGTCATCACCTAAACCTACTGGGAAAACACCCATTCCATTTCCGGGCCCTCTCAAGCAAAGACATAACAAGATGAAATCTTTTAAGCTTGACGGTAAATTTTTAGACACTGTGTCTAAAAATCCTCATAGTAAGAAGTATTTTAGGAAACTCTTATCAACCAAGGATAAGGTACCCGAAGTACCCAATGTCCCGCTGAACGCGAATTGTTCAGCCATTATCTTAAATACTCTTCCTGAAAAACTAGGGGATACCGGACGATTTACCCTTCCTTGTTCTATCTACCAATCTGGTACTATCTATTCTCTTGCTGACCTTGGTGCCAGCATCAATCTCATGCCCTACTCACTGTTCCAAAGACTTGAAATTGGAATCCTTAACCCTACCAAAATGAGCATCCAGCTTGCTGACCAATCCACTAGATATCCTAAGGGAATAGCTGAGAACGTCATGGATAAGGTCGACAAATTCCTTTTTCCGACCGACTTTGTGGTTATGGACTATAAAGAAGACATGACAACCCCTATCATCTTAGGAAGGCCTTTCATGAATACAGCCAAAGTGATCGTTAACGTTTATTCACGGACTATCACCTTGAGAGCCCGTGGAGAAGAAGTCACTTTCACGATCGATGAGTCTGTATGTCCTTCTGATGGAACGGCAAATTAAATACCATATCCACTAATGAAGTCATCTTCCGTGAACCAGATTTCGAGAATGTAGAGAAGAAGATTGAAGTAGAAGACAAGAAGAATAACCATTCCACACCTACCCAATCTTCACTCCCTCCTTATTTTGATCTTTTAATGATTGGAGAGGATTTCGTTCTAGAAGAACTCTCTGAACCAATTATCCTTGAAGCTCCCGACCGGAGTGACGAGGAGGTGGATGAAGAAATTGAAATGGAAAGCCCGTATGAGAAGAAAGAGATGGAGGATTCTAGCACTGAAGTAGTTGTTAATGTTGCTACCATATTGGAGACGTCAATGGACATCGTCCCACCTTAATCCCTAGAGTACAACATTACGACCAACCAAAAGTTAGGTTTTGCGTCAGGGCTACACTATAAACCATCACTCAAATACATAATGGCATACAAATCATGGAGTGATGAGGACCCTTTTGACCAACCTGCACAAATCAAGGAGGTAGAAGAAATTGATAGATTTGTTATACCTCAAGTTAAACAAAACATTTACTTCAAACCATCTTCTCCTCTTATTGGATATACCTTATTATATGTTTGCTTCAATCATTTCGGTATGTTCCAATATTACCTCTTGTGTCTACTGATGGATGCAAGGGAGCCGCCTAGATTTCCTATGAAATAAGGCTAGAGTCAGGCTCGTGACTCGTACAAAAAAAAGCGCTTCTCTGGAGGCAACCCGTGTTTTTTTTTCTATAGCTTTAGTAGTAGTTAGATTAGGATAATTAGGTTAATTGAATAAGTGAAAAGTGAAACTTAAAATAAAATTTGTAACGTTTCTTAGGACGAATTCACTTCTCCTACTTGTCTTAGACTTATGTGAATTAATTACATTATTTCAAAAGTCTTAAAATTAAAGGCAGTCAACTGTGGGATTAAGCTTTTTAGTCATACACTGATTTGTTGAATTTTCAAAAACCTAATTTTGAAACCCTCAAGTTTTCTAATAACTTTTTTATCAAAACACAAATCAGTGAGTCTATGGCCCAAAGCTTAAACACCTGTCTAGGTTTAATCTTTTCTATTTTTACAAGTAATAGACAGTTATTGATGCCTGTGGTAGAGACTCTTTAAATAATGATGAAAAGACAAGGAAACCCGTTGATTATATCATTGCAAGTTATTAGTGGATGGTGTATGGAGGATGAGAATGCCCTAATGAGCTCGAGTACACTTCAAAAAGACCGATTTGAATCTAGCAGAAGATGATTTCAACTCAGTCTACCTTCAGATCATCAGCTCACGGCCACACACAAACGGAGTAATTCATTTCTTTCTCTTCGTTTATTTATTTTGCTTCGTTATATCCTTAAGCTATACCCTATCATAAGCTTATCACTAAGTGTGGGATTTCAACCCAATATTAAGCTTAGATACATTTTCTGACATGTTCAAACTCTAAGTGTTGGATTTTAGCTCCCTAAAATCTAAGAATGAACATTAGGGACAATGTTCCTCTAAGTGTGGGATAGCGGTGTCGTACACCTAATTAGCTATGAGATGCTCGAAAAATGTTCTTAACTTAAAATTTTACTAAGCTTTTCGAGTATACCTACTATTTAGATTCTTTGTCCTTAATGTAAATTTTTCAAAATTTTGACTAAATGATACTTTCTGAAAAATTACTTTCGAAAATCAAGCGTGTTTGTTCTAAAATTAAGATAAATGAGGACATAAATCTTCTTAAGGATGAACCGATTCTCTAAAAGAGTATTGCATGACTAGGCATTATCGACCCAATATAATTGCTGTGAGGCACCCCAAAAATGGCACAAAAAGCATTCATTTTTAATGCTTCACTATCTTTTTTGTTAAGAGTTCTGATGTTAGCATTTAGAGTTAGAACTTGACCTTGACATACGTTTCGAGGCCAATGATTAGTAAGCGCCATATGTGGTGTAGGTGGGATACTCCTTCCAAAATCATTCTGAATAGAGAAGACAAAAACCATTCGTTTCTGTTTCCACTCCATGCATTTAAACCGACCAACGCACGCCAAAGAGTTGATGAATCAGAAAATACTCACCCCAAATTCACTATCAAATACGTTACCCTTTCCACCATCTTTCCTTTCTCATTTCCAAAACTAGAAATTCAAAGAGATAGATCGAATAGGTTTGCTTAAAACACTTGTCGAAAAATTCTGAAATTCCAGACTGTTTTTGATAGGTCATAAAAGACCTATTTCTGGTGAAATATCTTTCTTTCTGGGCACAAGAAGAAATAGACAAAGTTATGAAGATGGGATATGCAAAGAAAAAAAAAAATGAATGAGCAAAGTCTCAAAAATAAAGAAAAGAAAAGTCTTCAAATAAAAGCATAGACCCCCCCCCCCTCCAAGAAAATGAAGATTGTGACCCAGGAGGATTGCATAAAAGAAGCAAAGTCTTCGCTGAAAATCAGCACCCTCTAAAGGAACTCTTCAACAAAAATAGAGTACCATCTTTTCTAGAAAAATTATATCCTCATGAAACCGAAATCTATGGAACCTCTCTAAATTTCAATGATTCAAAAATCACCCATTTCGCCATATTAAAACCTTCACTTTTCTTCACAAATCAACCTTTAAACCCACTCTTCCTCTTGAAAGAATGATTAGGGAGAAGATCAGTGCCGTCCTTATCAAGCGATGGAGATCTGATTCTTGGTCAAGCCTATGACAATACATGTAGCATGACTGGATATGAGCGAATTCAATTCATAGATTGATAGGGAACCTTAAACACTTGAGTGATTTGAGTGACCCATGTAAGGAAGCCAAAGGCATGTAACCTCCCCTCATGCTTGCAGAGATAGTTTCTACCCTTTTAGAAGACGGTTTGTCTGATTTTGCTCTTATAATAAATAACAAGCCACTTAAATAATAGAATGGAAACCTCAAGATCACCCTTAAACTCAAAATAAAATAAAGGTTTGCTTGAGGACAAGCAAAGTCTAAGTGTGGGATAGTTGATATCGGCCAAAATGTCACGTTTTTACCCCCGATATTGAGCCCTAAAACCATAAAGTTCCAAACTTTATTGCCAAAATAATCTCTTTGTTGGTTAATTTGGTAGATTTATTAATTACAAAGGCTATGTTTCAAGAATCACTAAAAACGGATGAAAAACGAGGACAAACGAGCAAAACTGGCAAAGACGATTAACTCGCGTTTAAATAACTTATTTTATAATTTTTGGAAAAGTTTATTTACTTAATCTCATATTGTAGTATATTCAATTACGAACGCGTGGGTGAAAGAATCGCCAAAAAGGGAGCTAAAACGAAGATTCTTCAGCGAAAACGGTGAAAGACACGATACGATCCAGCAAACCCCTTGCCAAACGGCTTGCCATAATGGAAAAAGGCCTGCCAGAAAACGGGCACCAAAACCGGCTTGCCTGAGCAAACAGGCATAAAAACAGTCTTGGCAAACGGCTTGCCAAACGACCTGCCAAACGGCCTGCCAGGGTTTTTCAGCAATTTAATTACAATTTTTCCACCATGCATTTCCTATAAATGGGGGCTTCATCCCACCATTTCAACACACCAATTCTTCTCTTCTCTCTCAAATATCTCTCTATAGTCGCTCTCTAATGATCTATAGGAGATTAGTTCTCTCTCTACTTTCTCTCTCTAGATTCTAGAGAGAAAAGTACAGAGATTAGAAAATGTAATTATCTCTCTATTATCGCTTTCTAGTGATCAATAGGAGATTAGTACGTAGTTAGTAGTAGAAGCTATCAAGCATTGTAACACTATGGATATTATGAAGAAATACAAGTGTTATTCTGCTGACATTATACGGTAATATCTATCATTTCTTTTATTAATTTATTATAATATTCTTGTTTGATGTTTCTGATATTTATATTAGAAATGCTTCTTGCCATAATGTGTGAGTAATTGCTTGATTGTTTGAAATGATTTAATAATGTTAGTTAGGGATGATTATCGTTTCGTGCTCGCTTTCTGTCTATGATATTAAACCTCGTTATTATCGTCCTTCCACCAATAAACGTGATTAAAACCTTTTATAAAGTTGACATTATAAAGGTAATTGATTATATGTGTTTATACATTGGTCAAGGTATGAACCCATTGGAAATACTATAAAGTACATGAGGAATTACCATAGGACCAGATCAAGACATTGGTCAAGAGTATAAGACTCATGTCGATGTATTATAGGACCACTTGAGCATGGTCAAGGTTAGAAGCTATGAAACCACTATAAGTCTAGTACATGGTGGATAACTAAGGGATTTATTGGGTAGATTTAAGCAAGGGCTGGTTTAAATCATAAATGGAAATTTAACGCACTACAATACAAACTAAGCTTATAAATCTTTAAGGATGACTGAGAACTATCAGAGGTTCTAATTGGTCTACAAACCCTTATATTTTACCAAACCATTGACAGAAAGGAATTCGAAACACAACCATAACCACTCACTTTGGTGATACACTAAGGTGTTAAGAAAGGTTGTATATTCTAAATATATGGCTATGCTACTTTATTCGTGCACCCAAGGTATGTATTGCATCCCAGATGGGCCGCTTATATCCTCAAATCGGATAAAGCATCGAGAGTCGAGCATAGTCCATCCGATCAGAATCTTCAAAGCCTAGTTCCTCGTGACATGCTAATCGGGAAACCGCTTAGTAGGGAATCTGGTGTTCACATCAAGGTATATCTGTCCAAAGAGTGTCTCATAATCATCCCGACACTATGTTAACTAAAATCATGGTGAACCACGTCTTCTGTGTCCTTAGTTGTTGCATGCTTGCTAGCTTATTTTAATTATATTGCTTTAATATCTTAATTACAATTTATCCCAACTATTTCCTTTACACAATTTGATATTCCGAATAAAAGTGGTGTCTAGAATAAACCAGTTGGACTTGGTTGTTGGATTTTTTGAACAGTCACCAATTTATTGGGACCTAAAGGATCCTGCCTCTCCACACAAGGTGTACCTGGCCACTAGTCTTGGATACTAAATTGTGTACAAACCTAATCTTAATTACTAAATTATCTGAATAAGCTCCGTTTCAAATTCGACCGCTCAAGGAACAACCCTAGGTCATATTTGCCCTTGCTAACCCATAGGAAGGAATAATAGATTTAGGCCCAGCATATATAAATTAAAGAATCAACTTCTTATGTTGATATCCCGAATTGACGTTTTGCGACCTAACAACACCGCATAAATAAACTGTTCGATTTGGGCATATCAGACCTCTTCCACATAACAAACAATGGACTAAAAGTCATCCAATTGATCTTATCATTGGTGATGCATCTGCTCCAGTTTCAACTCAAAGGGCTACTCGAAATATATGTTTATATACAGCCTTTCTTAGTAAGATTGAACCAACTACGGTTGCTCAGGCTCTACTAGATCCGAACTGGGTGATAGCAATGCAAGAGGAGAACAATCAATTTGAATGTTTGAAAGTATGGCGATTAGTTCCACGACCAGCGGGTCAACGACCAATAGGGGTTAAGTGGATTTTCAAAAACAAGATGGATTCTGATGGGGTTGCGGTTAGAAATAACACACGTCTTGTGGCGAAGGGATATCAACAATAAGAAGGTATTGATTATGATGAAACATTTGCTCCGGTTGCAAGGATTGAGGCTATTAGTCTATTTCTTGCATTTGCTTCTCATATGAAGTTCACAGTGTTTCAAATGGATGTTAAAACTACTTTTCTGAATGGTCATCTTCAAGAGGAAGTGTATGTTGATCAACCAGAAGGCTTTGTCGATCCCATTCATCCAAACCACGTCTACTACTTGGAGAAAGCTTTGTACGGTCTAAAGCAAGCACCACGTGTATGGTACAAGACCTTGACAAAGTACTTGCTGGATAATGGCTTCTCTCGTGGAACGATTGATACAACGCTATTCATCCATAAAAACCACAGTCACATTCTCTTGGTTCAAATTTACGTTAATGATATTATTTTTGGTTCCACGTCCCCGACCTTATGCAAAGAATTTGTTGACCTTATGGCCAGCAAATTCGAAATGTGCATGCTTGACCAGTCAATTTCTTCTTGGGGTTACAAGTAAAACAAATACCAAATGGTATTTTTATCAGTCAAGCAAAATACATTAACGACATGCTAAAACTTTTTAAAATGACTTATTTGAGAACAATGTTAACCCCAATGAGGACTTTATTAAATGCTAATGAAAATGGGGAACCCTTTGATACAACGCTTTATCGAAGCATGATTGGCTCTTTAATGTATCTGACTGCAAGTAGACCAGACATTACACTTATTGTAACTGTTTGTGCCCGCTTTCAGCCAAACCATAAAAAAATCCCACTCCAAAGCAGTGGTTAGGATTTTTCAGTACCTAAAAGGTACTCCTAATATGGTATCCACATGGATCTGATTTCACACTCACTGCTTATACTGATGCGGATCATGGCGGTTGCCATGTTGATAGAAAAAGTACATCTGGATCAATTCAGATGTTGGGGAATATGTTAGTTGGTTGGTCATCCAAGAAACAAAACTGTGTTTCTTTGTTAACACCTGAGTATGAGTATATTGCTACAGTTCATTGTTATTCACAAGTTTTATGGATGCAAACTCAACTTCTAGACTATGACTTTAAGTTCACTAAGACCCTGATATACTGTGATTCATAAAGTGCTATTGCAATTACTAGCAACCCAGTCCATCATTCTAAGACCAAACACATAGATATTCATTATCATTTCATTAAAGACCATGTTGAAAAAGGAGATGTAGAATTATACGTCGTGCCTACCAAAGTGCAATTAGCCGACATATTCACTAAACCTTTAGATGAAGCTAGGCTAAAGTTCTTGATTCAAGAAATAGGCATGGTTGAGTATAGTGCTTAATTCCTTCGTTCTATGGGGCCTTATAACTGGGATCTTGTGTTTAGGGGGAGTAGATAATTTCTAGGGGGAGCAACTGATTACTTGTGCTTTAGATATTATCGTTTAAGGGGGAGCTTTTGTTTAAAGATAACTTCCTAGGCTTATATTTCAATGGTTACGATAGGGGAAGGTAACTAATTGATATCATATTTTAAGGGGGAGTTATTAATTTTCTTGAGAATATCAAAATGGTGATTTACTTAACTGTATATCACATTTTGAGGGGGAGAAAAGAGAGAAAATGGAAAGAAAATTGATTTTCAAAAGTGAATTGATATAGTTTATTTTTTTACTCTGATAAAATTCACTTTGCCTTGTATACATCTCAGTATGCAACCCGTTTCAACAGTTAGTATCATTGAAGATTTGTACTTTGTACATATTTCAAACTTTTATAAGTACAAATCTTGATTTTAGAAAATTCATAAAAATTGGAAAAGTTAAAATGCAAAAAGAATTGAATTTTTCATGAATAAATGCTATTTTTAGCATCATACCGAATCTGACAACCAAACAGTCCAGATTTGGTAAGTACAAAATCTTTCAAAAATTACTCAGAAATGTTGTTTAATGAAAATATAATAAACTTGTGAATTTTTGATAAAGAGTTGTCAAAATTTGAAGTCAAATTGATTTAATTTTGAAAGTGGACTGCATTCGGTATATTAGGCACATTCGGTAAGTTCCAAGTGTGACCTAATTTCGGTATCTATAAATAGGAGAGTCAAAGTCAAAGACCCTCACACTTTCTTAATTGCATTGCGAGTCAGATTAACTTACCGAATCTGATCTAATTTACCGAGTCCGTTCATCTTTTACTTCAAATATTTAGTAATTCCTATTTTTAATCAAATTATAATACACATGTTATAGATCTGAGATAAATGAAAGATTATTAACTAGAAAAGATCAAAAATAACAGGAATTAGACACTTAATTTAGAAAAATTATTGCTAAACCGAATCTGAGTTTGAAACTTTAATTCTTTGATTAAATTAGATTGATTTGGTTGATTGACATGAGAAAAAGTCTATTCGATGTTAAATTAGTTGATCTATCAATAGACTGAGTCTGATTGCATGATTAATTGATGTTTTGATAGATTCTGAATATACCGAGTGTGTTCTTGCTACAGTACCGAGTCTGTTCAAACAATTAACATGTTTATCTAATCTTTTGTGCTTTAAATTGATTCTAGTTGATGTTCTAAATGATATGTGACTGAATATGCATGTTTAAGTGATAATATGCGAATTTTGAAGATACCGAATCTGGTTTTTGGCTTGATACCGAGTCTGGCTTCTGGTACTTCGAAATTGATTGATTTTAACTTGGAAAACTTGCATGCTTATTCTAGTTCATTGATATGAAACAAAAAGAAAATTTGGTTACCGAATCTGTAATATTTCATGATTACCGAATCTGCTCAAGTATGTTTTGGAAAATTGACTAAGTGCTGATTAGATTCTGTATATTTTTATATTTGATTATTCATGATGATTTTAAAATGTATGGAACTTTATTTGAATATCATGATTGTCAAATATTTGTGCATAAATAGAATAAAATATAAGGATAGAGATATGTGCTTTATGATAACATATTTTGGTCTTCTATTTCTTATTCAAATAGTCAAATGGCGAACAATCATTTCATAAACACTGAGACCAACATTCCAGGAAACTACTGGCTAGCAATTTTGGAGAGGCATCAATTATGGTCTGCATTAAGCTCTACAGTCAGTGTGCCGGATGCAAACTTGAGACTTCTTAACAGAACTATCAAGTTTGTTGAGGCTACATAACCCACTGCTGTAAATCTACAGGGAGAATCTGCTAGATTTTGATTCCAACTCAGAGGGGTAGATGGTTAAGGAGGATAACTAAGGCTGATTTCAGGAGGATCTTTCAGCTTCCTCTTGTACAAAATGCTACTGCTCTTCTTTCTACTCAACAAATGATGAACACTGTATTCCAACTGGGATATAATGGAGATAATCGGGTTACACCTGCAAAGTTCCAGAAGAAGTACTTACACTTCATGTGGTATGTGATCTTCTCGATCATCAACCGATGTTTTCTGATGACACAGAGTGGATCTGATAGCATGACGGTCCCGATGCTAAAGCTCTTCTACTCTTTTACAAGAGTAGAACATCTAGATTATGCTGAATTGTTGTGGGATCTAGTACAGGCTCAAGTGGATAAGATAAGGAGTGCTTATGTTCCATGCATAAGGTTTTTCTGTCTATTTATTCATGATGCTATAACTGCTTGCAGAAATGCAAATATTTTTGTACGAATGCCGATGGTTAGATTTGTGGAGGTTAAGATGAATGTGATCTCAGATAATCAATTCACTACACCAATCCCAAATTGGTTAGTAAGGATAGCTAATCCCCAAGATGCTAGAATGCATACTTATTTTGAGGCGGTAGGTATACCTCTTCCTAACCCATTACAACAAGTACAATTTAAACCAGCCGAAGTTCAAGCCCCGGAGGTCGTTGACGAATCTGTAGTACAACCACCCCGGCCAGCTAATCCTTCACTTAGGATAAACCTAAAATGCCCTAGGGTAGCACGACAAGCTCAACCCTTGAGGATCAGGGAACCCAGTCCACTTAGGATTAAACCAACCCTTTCCACAACACTTGAGGGTAGTGACACCGATTCATCAGCAACTGAATCATCTCATGAACAAATGCAGAAGAGGACACAATTTATGCCTGATGAAATGATTCAGACTCCGCCAACCCAATGAGTAACTAGATCTAGGACTTCGACTCCCATCGTCCGCCAAATAGTTACTCCAACCATTGGTGATACGGACCAAGACCTAGAGACTATTAGGTCACCTTCACCCATCTCCGTATCACATCCAATAATAATAGTAAGCCCTACACTAAATGATGCACAAACTTTGGTAGGCAAGAGAGCTGAAAGCACGGATGGTAAAAAGACCAATCAGCCCATCCAACTTAATCAGGACTTAATAATAAATCCTACTAAGCAAGGTGCTTCGGTATTTCAAAAGGAAGTAAAGTCTTCCTCTGCAGTAAAGTATGCGTTGACTCAATCGATTGAGGAAACTAAATCATTGAAGTCCAGAACGGCCGAAGGGGAGCCAAAAAACTTGAAAAAGCACCATGCGTATCGGTTGGAAATCCTCTTGATATACTTCATCCTCGTGATGTCGTATTGCCTCAACCTACAACAGGGCCTGGAGGTCCGGCATATCTTGATGAGGGAGATCTACCGCGTCCTATGGAAACGAGTCAACATGACAATCCTTCAAGATATTTATCAGACTTCCAGCAGACTGTTCCTTTGGTTCAAGAAATTAATCCATTGGTTCAAACCACTTCTCTTCCGGATTCTGACTCTCAGGGTTTGGGAGATGAGTCCTTAACTGAAAGAGATGTGCCACCTCATGGTACATTGATGACTTCAGTAGTCAAAGATATTCATATCTCTGCGAGAGCTAAACCGATGGGTAGTTCTGCTAGTTTGTCAGAGTCTCATGCGACCAAAGTCATGGAGGCGGATGATTTGAAAGAATCTTCACCGGTGACAACTCCGATTGTTGCCCAACCTCCATCAAAAGGGGATATCACAAATCTAACTAGTAGTATGTACAGCTCTACATATAAGAATAATAATGCGCATATATTCTTACCTACCCTCACGGCAACTCAAACACTTCCATCAACATCACCTTCAATAGTTGCTGCTGATGCTCCTGGTTACAACGTTGTTTCAGCAACTGGGTCACCTTCTCGGATTTCAAATAGATAAGGGTTCAAATATCTCTCTGACAATGAAGTGGAGGAGCTATATCTTGCTGAATTTGCTAGACGAACTGATCTTGATGAAGTTCGTGACACAATGATGATTTATATTGAACACGCAAGAGTAGTGTTTCCTCTATCTCCATGTAAATCACCTGGACCAATCCATATGCCGGATCATGATGATTTCGATCCAATAATCTTCATGAGGGGAGAATAGACATGGATACGGGTCTGGTGCTTTTAAACACTCAACGTATGAAGCTGGTTCGTCTAGTCAATGGAGAAATGATGATGTAGGTAATATTTCTGATTCTTCTAAAAGTGATGAAGTTGAGGAAATTCAATTTGAAAGTTTTCTAGATGAATCGGTAGATCATAGAGAAGTTGACTCAGGAACATTGATGATTATGGATACGGCTGAACAAACTGAGGACAAGTCAGCTCCAGAGGACAATCGAAACTTTGATAATATCGAAGATATTTTGAGGGGGACTAGTGTTGCAAACGAATTTAATGAACATCAATTTGTCAACATGACATCTCCAATCGATGAATTTGGGATACATTTTGAGAAGGAGATTTTCTCAAAACGGCGAAGTAGATACTACGACTCCTCTTTATCTTAATGTTCCTTTCCAAATTTTAGAAATTGTCCTTAAACGTGATGCTGATTATCAACTTGATGAGGAAGAGGAGAAGCTGATTCTTCGTTCACCATTCATTGAACAACAAGCTTACAAGATTTATGGTGATTCTGATCTCGTCCTTGCAGCCTCAATGAGTGTTCTTGGTGCATGGAAATATCATAAGAAACCAGAATACCTCAAAGCTTATCTGAATGTTCGCAACAAATTTAAATTGAAGAATGAAGAGAAACTTCAAGAACAACGAAATTCAGAAATCAAAAGCATAAACAAGATCTTGATGATCAACAAGGATGGAGTGAAGATGCTGCTTTTCTATGTGACAAGAATGGATGATGAGGACTATCAGTTCTCAGAGGCAGATTTCAACAAGCTAAAGATGGACGACATTATCTACATCTATAATTACTTAACTGACCTGGATGAATCTGCAAAAATTTATCATGCTACTACAATGAAGGCAGTCTACGGATTTATTCTTGACTCTATGAGATGGATGTCGGTTCATGATTTTTAGATGGGGTTGGAATCCGGACGCACAAAGATTGGAATCAAACCGCCAAATCAAGTGATTGAATAACAAAGATACATGTCCTTACTTGAAGTAAGTGACTGTCCGTATGGGTTTGTGTTTGTCAATTCTCACTATACAAAGGTCTTCATCAGAGTTTCCGATTTCAGAAGATACTCAGATGGAACGTTGATGTATGCTTTCAAATACTTAAGATGGAGACTAATCAACAAATTCTATTCAACAGATGATAACGAGATTGTCAAATACATTCTCACAAGATTGAAGAGTCATCTCAAAAAAAGAGTGAATATAAGAAGATATGAGAGTCTCATAGGATTTAAATCCAAAGTTCATTTCAGAGGAATAAAGTTCCTTTAGATGATTCTGATAGGATTACATTGTAATTTTCACATTTAACACTTAGGGGGAGATTGTTAGGACCCCGAAGTATGTATAGTGTTAATGGGAAACATGCTTATTAGAAGGTTCTTTAAAAGAGGGCTATATAAGGAACATAAGTAGTCATAATTAGATAGCCATTGCATTGTAAACTAGTTTAAGAAGGCGTGGAATGTAAATATACCGATTCTCTCTAATACCGAATCCGTTCTTTCTTTACCGAGTCTCACTCTAACTCATCACATCTTCTAATCTCACTATGATCTGACCTATCAAACTCAAAGGTTGAAAAGAAGGATAAGAAACTAGAGAAGGTTTTAGTTGCATTACATCATGATTAGGATGAAACCAGTTCATCATCTTCATCTTCAAATAATGAAATTGATGAGAAGTGCACTGGTTATTCAATTGGCAGAAAGTTATGTTTAATGGCCAAAGAAATTGACGAAAAAGATAATGGTAGTACATTTCTATCTTACAAGAAGGAAGCAGACCATAGAAGGGATTCACCTCAATAGAAATCTGAAATTTTGTAAAAGGTTGATAAATTTCAAACTTATAGTGATGCTGAAAAAGCTGAAATGTTTGACTATCTAAGAATTGATCTCTACGGAGGCAGTAAACGTGAAGAAGTTTTCAAAACTGAAATAAAATCTTTAAATGAAAAACTTTAAAGAAAAACTGATGAAATTAAGACCCTAACTGATGAAATTTCAAACTTGAAAATCAAAATTATGCTTTACAATCTCTTTACTCATAAGCAGTAGAAGTCATAAACTAGATGGTTGACATCAAAAAGTGTGATGGCCCCGTCAAGTACCCTTAACGGCTCTATCACTTGGTCCCACAGCTTGATCGAACTTTAATTGAATTTATAAACAACATTGCATACTTTTATTCAAAAAGGTTCCCGAAAAGGAAATTTACCAAAATATGTAGTTTAAACAAACCCAACATATAAAATAATCAAAGTTGACATAAAACACTGTCAACCAAATACCCACAAATTAATAATCCAAAAGAGAATGCCAGTTCAATGTTTCATAAAACGTTTAACAAAATCTGCCCAAATGCATGCAGACACTTCTAATACAGCGGAAGCCCAAATAAAATCAAGTACATGTGAAAACATGCGAGTAAACTGTCAACAAAAATGTTGAGAGAATTATAGGTTTAAATAAACGAATAAACTTTAGACCATAAGATTTAAATGTTAGAAAACATTAAAATATTATTCCATTATCTATGAGTCACCTGGTAACCACTTAACAATTTCCATACCCTTACCAAACACAATATATACACTGAACATGTGTATCTTCAAATAAATACGAAGTACTAATACATTCCTATTATAAATTGCTAGCGCGACTAGCTCGAAATCGGGCTGTCAAGCTCGATAGATCTATCCATAGGATTCGCGTTCACCAGTAGAAACCAGTGATTACAGTTACCAGACTAGGGAATATTTTCGTTCAACTCATAATGAATAATTTAAATTTAATTGCCACTTGTGTCTAAACGTAAAACAAAATGCATGTAATCACATCCCAAAAATACTTTAAAATAGTATAAAAAACGAGACTATAACTCACCTTAAAGAAAATGAAGTAACCACATAAAAAGCGAACAGCAAACGAAGTAAAGTGATCAAGAATGATCACAATACCGACCTATAAATAAAGTAGGTCGATATAAATAACTAACTTAGGTCTAGTCTTAGTATGATAGCTATAGTACTTGTTGCAAGTGAACATAGAACAACACTCAGTATGCTTCGGTTTGATCAGAACATCGTAAGGATACGTACTTCCTATTTTTAGAAAGTTTTTATTTTTGGCAGGTTTTCATTTTTGGAAAATTTCTATTTTTGGAAAGTTTCTATAATTAGAAGGTTTCTATTTTTAGAAAGTTTTTAACTTAGGAAAGTTTTCTTAATTAGAAAGTCAACAGAAGTCAACTAAAAGTCAAAGTCAACCGGAAGTCAACTCAAAAGTCAACCTTAGTCAAACATAGTCAACATTAATTTTTAAAGTATAAGTTATAATAATAATATATGTTATAATGTTATCTAAATTCATATATGTATAATTATGTCATAACATAAGTTTAATTAAATTAAATTGAATTATTAAAGATAACATAAGTTTAAATAATATAATTAATATAACATAAGTATTTAATTAATTATTTAAATATTAGTCATAACATAAGTTTTATTAATTAATAATAAATTTTTAATAATATCATAAGTATTATTAATTAATAATGATTTATTAATCATATCATAAGTATTTAATTATAATTATTAAATCATAAGTATTTAATAATTAAATTATAATTGAATAATAACTAAGCCTTATAATAATTAAATAATTAATTAATCCTTATTATAAGTCTTAATATAATAATCTCATAACATAAGTTTAATACTTACCATAAGAATTTTTCATTAATAATAAAAGTATTATTAATCATAAGTTTAATTAAGTGTTTAATTAAATCATAACGTAATTAATTAATGATATACTAATTATATATATCATAAGTCTCAAATTAAATTAATTACTTTTATATCATAAGTAATTTAATGATAATGAAAATCATTATTTATATCATAAGTTAGATGTTATAACCATAAGTTTTAATTAAAAGTTCATCGGGTCATAACTTGAGCCCCGAGTGTCAGTTTTCGGTGAGTCTTATATATATCCTCGCCTAACCAACCCACCCGACACATTAGTGCACTCAAGAACACCCCAAGAACAGCCCCCAAGTCGTGACCAATAGGCATAATTCAACTTGGAACTTTAATTCGTTCAAAAACATGTTTTAGTCATACCGGGTGATCTGTGGCTCGGATTTCGATGACCCGAATATGAATGTTCATCCGATTATCAATTTTAACACACTAGTACACTCTAGAGACTCCAAAAGTGGTCACAAAGTCGGACCAAACCTGAACACATTCGTTCTTACATTTTAATTTCATGAAAACACCATTTTAATCATATATTAACTTCCGGGAATCGAAATAACATGAATCCGGGGTCTAAAATCAATGTATTGATGAGAGGAACACATCTAAACACTTTAATTTAACAAAAACATCAGTTTAGTTTACAAAAATGATCAAATACTCCGCTGTCCAAAATCAATCAAACCGAAAACATGCGATAACGAGTGATTCCATGCATACAATCAATAAACCAACAACATACAAGTACTATACTATCATATTAAACATCAAAAACAGAAAAATTAAAGAAAAATCAAAAATTTAGGGTTAGAGTTTATACCCTAATCGAGAATCAAGTGGTATGATCGTGTAGAGAAGAACGAGAGGAACGCGATGATGATTAAAGCCCTATGATCCAAGCAATATTTTTGATGAAGATGATGATGATGGTGTTGAGGGTGGTGACGGCCAAAAGAGGGAGAAGAGAGGGAGAGGATTTGCGAGAAAATAGAAATTAGGTTTAGATGAAAATGGAATGAAAATGGAAAATGGAAAAACAAAGGCAAGGCTTCGCCCCTCTAAGGGGTTCAGCTGAAAATAGGAGTGGGGTGTGCCCTACATGGCCCACAATGTTATTTAGTAGATTACTTGTGGCCCGAACGCCCGATCGAAGCCCAAAACGTGAAAACGCTATTACGCGATTGATTATTCGGAGAGATAACAAATACGCGACGAATAAAATATATAAACACTATATATAATCATATGACATCAAAATATCATATTTAAAATAATTTGGATTTAAAAATCCTAAAAGTTTGATCGTTGGTTTGAAAACCGAAAAGATTCACCGGATAGAAATCCACGACACTTAGAAACGTACAACTTTAAATATGAATACAAATATTCACTTAACACATAATAATTAATATATTATTACTAAAATAATAATATAGGTCATAGAAATGATGTGGCATGAATAACAATTAACGGGCGTTAAATAATACACGGTAAAAGATAACGGAAAAAGTAGGGTCGTGATAGTACCTTCCCGTTACAGAAATTTCGTCTCGAAATTTAAGCAGGTGCAGGGGTTGACTCGTCATCTGGGAACAAATGCGGATACTTCTGCCTTATCTGATCTTCACGCTCCCAAGTGAACTCGGGACCGCGTCTAGCATTCCATCTCACTCGGACGATAGGAATTCTACTTTGCTAAAGAGTCTTAACCTCTCGATCCATAATCTCGACAGGTTCCTCAATAAAATGGAGTTGTTTATCAACATGAAGTTCGTCTAGAGGAATAGTTTCATCGGTATCGGCCAAACACTTATTCAAATTCAATACACGAAAAACGTCATGAACGACACTAAGTTCTTGTGGCAGTTTCAAAGGATAAGCCATGGGTCCAACTCTCTCGGTAATCTCAAACGGTCTAATAAAACGAGGATTTAACTTTCCCCTTTTACCAAATTGTACCACACCTTTAAAAGGTGATACCTTCAACATAACATGGTCACCAACTTGAAATTCTATATCTTTCCTTCTCTTATCGGCATAACTCTTTTGTCGACTTCTGGCAGTTCTCAATCTTTCTTTAATCTGTACAATCTTCTCGATAGTCTCATGAATAATTTCTAGGCCTGTGAGTTGAGCATCCCCAACCTCATTCTAACATACAGGAGACCTACACTTTCTACCATACAGAGCTTCAAACGGTGCGGCTTTAATACTTGCATGATAGTTGTTATTATAAGAAAATTCAGCTAGTGGCAAATATCTATCTCACCCATTATCAAAATCAATAACGCACGCTCGTAACATGTGAAACGACCCATCCAAATCCACCTGGATGAATACAATAACATCTGGTCTCATTGCGAGGTACTAACCTCTATATGTTACATTTTACAAACATTGCATTCTTTTTAAAAGACAAACATTCATTTCAACGAAAGTTTACAAATATGCATACCAATGATGTTATCGTGTTTCTCAAATATAACTGACTAGTCTGGCATTCATCTATTAACAATCTTTTTGAACTCAAATAATTTGAATGAAAAGTCTTTTGAAATATGCCATGAATGACTCCAAGTAATACCTTTAAAATGAGCAAATGCACAGTGGAAGATTTCTTTAATACCTGAGAATAAACATACTTAAAAGTGTCAACCAAAAGGTTGGTGAGTTCATTAGTTTATCGTAAACATTCATTTCTATCATTTTAATAGACCACAAGATTTAAAATATTTAACCGCACACGTAACCCGTGTACAAAACATGATACACATAACTTGTGTATAAAAATCATTCATATGGTGAGCACCTGGTAACCGACATTAACAAAATGCATCTAGAATATCCCCATCATTCCAGGACTCTCATCGGACATGATAAAATCGAAGTACTAAAGCATCCGTAACCCGGATGGGGTTTATTAGGCACAATAGATCTATCTTTAGGATTCGCGTCAATTAGGGTGTCTGTTCCCTAATTCTTAGATTACCAGACTAAAAAGGGTGATATCCGGTATAATAATCCAGCCATAGAATGTAGTTTCAATTACTTGTGTCTATTTCGTAAAACAGTTATAAAAAACAGCGCATGTATTCTCAGCCCAAAAATATATATTGCAAAAGCATTTAAAAAGGGAACAAATGAAACTCACAATACTGTATTTCGTAGCAATAATGCAAATGACGACACTGAACAAGTGCTGGGTTGGTCTCGGATTCCCAAACCTATACTAAGTATATATATTTATATGTTGGTCAATATCTGTCTAACAATTTAGGTCAAGTCATAGTGTATCACAATCCTAATGCTCGAGACCGATATGCAAAAGTCAACAAAAGTCAACTTGACTCAAAATGACTTTCAAAATCTATACATGTTTATTATATAACTTAAATATAGGTATTTTATATATTTAAATTTATTTATCAGATTTTATTAGCGTAAATAATAGAAGTCATTTATTAATAAATAAAAATTTATATTGAAATTTATATATGATAAAAATATACTTTTATATATCTTAAGTAATAAAATTTATACAGTTTACTCAATATCATAAAAATATAGTGGTATGTATTATTAATGTAATTATATTACGTGTGGTAAAAATATCTTTGTATCCTGATAAAAATATTTAAAAATATCTTTGTATCCTGATAAAAATATTTTTCTATCACATATTTATTTGATAAAATAATATTGATAATAATAATAATGAGTAAAAGTTGTATTATTTTGTAATAATAATGATAATTATTATTATTCTACTAATAATAATAACAATATTTATTTTTACTAATGATGATATTAATTATAATAAAATGATAATTCTAATTATGATAATAATAACGATACTTTTTGATATTAACTGTAATAATAATAATATTTTATATAAAAATAATAAATCTATTCAAAATGATAATTTTTAATAATAATAAAACTAAAATGATAATAATAATGATATTTTATAATAACAATGATATTTCTATTAAAATGATAATTTTAATAAAATTGATAGTTTTAATATTAATGACACTTTTAATAATAATAATAATAATAATAATAATAAATAAATAATGAAAACGATATTTTTCTAAATCAATATCTTACAATATTTTAATTTCATCATGATACTTATACTCATTATTTCTTAATCGATTTGTTTAATAGCTTTTAGTCCTCTTTTATATCGCATTCATAATAATAATAATTATAAATATAGTAATCATAATAATTAGATGATACTAATATTAGTTTTAATGATAATGATACTTAATAATAATAATTATAATAATATTAATGATAATACTAATAATTATTATAATGATGATAATAATAATAATTTTAATAATAATAATAATAATAATAATAATAATAATAATAATAATAATAATAATAATAATAATAATAATAATAATAATAATAATATTAATAATAACCTTAGTGATAATAACGATAGTATTAATAATAACAATAACAATTTTAATGATAATACTTATATTGATAATGATAATGATAATAATAATAATAATAATTAGATGATAATAATAAGAATAACTGTCACGACCCTACTTTTTTCGTTATCTTTTACAGTTTGTTATTTAACGTCCGTTAATTATTATTCGTCCCACTTCATTTCTATGATCTATATTACTATTTTTGTAATAATATATTTATTAATTATTATGTGTTAAGTGAATATTTATATTTATATTTAAAGTTATACGTTTCTACGTGTCGTGGATTTCTA
Organism: Rutidosis leptorrhynchoides; assembly: GCF_046630445.1. Lineage (NCBI taxonomy): Eukaryota > Viridiplantae > Streptophyta > Magnoliopsida > Asterales > Asteraceae > Rutidosis > Rutidosis leptorrhynchoides. The sequence continues at coordinate 282,090,475 of NC_092336.1, forward strand.
TCCGGCGAATCTTTTCGGTTTTCAAACAAACGGTCAGAATTTTGAGATTTTTGAATCCCAATTATTTTCAATATGATATTTTATATCATATGTTTATATATAGTGTTTATATATTTTATTCGTCGCGTGTGCGTTATCTCTCCAAAGATTTAATCGTGTAACAGTGTTTTCGCGTTTCGGGCTTCGTTCGGGCGTTTGGGCTAAAATCTATTAGTATTTTTATCATTTTGGCCCACAAATGAGGCCCATCCACACCATGTGACCAGCCATACCCCATATCCCTCCCATTTTTCCCATTTTGCAATTTCCTAGTATTTTGGTTATTTTCACATTTTAATTCCAAACCTATTTTCTCTCATTTTTCTCTTCTTCCTCTTTTTCTCAATTTGAAGCCACCACCCATCCACACCATGTGTTCCTCTCATCAAGACATTGATTTTAGACTCCGGATTCATGTTATTTCGAGTCCCGGATCTTAAGTTATGATTAATTTGCTGTTTTCATGGAATTAAAATATAAAAACGAACGTAATCAGTTGGGGTCTGACTTTGTGACCATTTTTGAAGGCTCTAGGGTGTATTAGTGGGTTAAGATTGATTATTGGATGAACATTCATGTTTGGGTCATCGAAATCCGAGCCACAGATCACCCGGAATAGCCAAAACAAGATTTTGAACAGATTAAAGTTCCAAGTTGATTCATGGCTGTAGGTCACGAATTAAGGACTGACCTTAGGGTGTCCTTGAGTGCACTTTGTTTGGTGAGAAGAAGATATATATATAATATTCATCAAAAATCGACACCCGGGGCTCAAGTTATGACCCGACGAACGTTTAATTAAACTTATGGTTATAAAATATAACCTTAGGTTATAAATAATGTGTGACATTATAATTAAATTACTTATGATATAAAAGTAATTAATTTTAATTAATACTTATGATATATATTTATTATATCATTTAATAATTGCTTATGATTTAATTATTCATTTAATTAAACTTATGATTAATAATACATTTTATTATTAATGAAAATACTTATGATAAGTATTAAACTTATGTTATGAGATTATTATACCAAGAATTATAATAAGGATTATTTATTTATTTATTTATTTATTTATTATAAGACTTAGTTATTATTTAATTATAATATAATTTAATCATTAAATACTTATGATTTAATAATTATATTAATATACTTATGATATGATTAAAAATTTATTATTAATTAATAATACTTATGTTATGATTAATATTTAATTAATTAATTAAATACTTATGTTATATTAATTATATCATTTAAACTTATGTTAACTTTATAATTCAATTTAATTTAATTAAACTAATGATATGACATGATTATACAAATATGACTTTAAATAACATTATAACTTATATTATTAATATGATATACACTTTAAAATTCAATGTTGACTAAGTTTGACCAAGGTTGACTTTTGAGTTGACTTTCGGTTGACTTTGACTTTCAGTTGACTTTTGTTGACTTTTCTAACTAAGGAAACCTTCCTAAGTTATAAACTTTTTCAAAAATAGCAACTTTCTAAATATGGAAACTTTCCTAAAATAGAAACTTTTCTTAAATAGAAACTTTCCTAAAATAGAAACTTTTATAAAATAGAAACTTTCTAAAAATAGAAACTTTCCAAAAATGGAAACATGCTAAAAATAGAAACTTTCTAAAAATAGAAAGTACGTGTTATACGATGTCTTGATCATACCGAAACATATCGAGTGTTGTTCTATGCTTATTTACAACAAGTACTATAGCTATCATACTAAGACTTGACCTAAGTTAGTTATTTATATCGACCTACTTTATTTATAGGTCGGCGTTGTGATCATTCTTGATCACTTTACCATTTGCTGTTCGCATTTCTGTGGTGTTGCTTCATTTACGTTAAGGTGAGTTATAGTCCCATTTTTCTATTTTAAATCTTTTGGAATGAGAATACATGCAATTTATTTTACATATTGGTCACAAGTGGAATTTGGTTTAAATTATTCATTGTGAGTCGAACGAAAATATTCCCTAATCTGGTAATTTTAATCACTGCTTTCTACTGGTGAACTCGAATCCTATGGATAGATCTATCGGGCCTGACAGCCCCATTTCGTGCTAGTCGCGCTGGCAGTTACAGACGGAATGTATTAGTACTTCGTATTTTAGAAGATACACATGTTCAGTGTATATTTTTATATTGGTTTTTTTAAGGGTATGGAGTTGTTAAGTTATTACTAGGTGGCTCACGGGTTAATGAAATAATATTTTTATATGTTTTTGAGCATATAATTTTGTGGTCCAAAATGGGTCTTTATGTTTTCAAACATAAATTTTTATGGTTTAAATTAAATATTGTTTGCAATATTAAACCTGTAATTCACTCAAAATTTTTGTTGATAGTTTACTCGCATGTTTTATTCTCAGGTTCATGATTGATTGCTTCCGCTGTGCTTAGAGGGTCCGCATATTTATGATGGCAGCTTTTGTTAAACATTAACTTGCATTCTATTTTGATAGATTAAATTGTGGGTGTTTGTTGACATTGTTTTTGTCAACTTTTGGTTAAGAATTTATATATGGTTTTTCTAAACTTACATATTTTGGTAGGTTTCCTTTATAGTTTAAAAAAAAAGAATGCAAGGTTATTTATCAAATTCATATAGAGTTATGATCAAGTTGTGGGACCAAGATGACGATGGTCGTCAAGTGCACTTTGACTGGTCGTTAAAATAACGATAACAATAACGACGATAGTAATAATAATAATAATAACAATATTATAATTAATGATAATTCAATTGACCATATCTTTTAATCCGTTCATCGAAACCACATGATTTCTAAATGAAAAGTTATTAATTTTTCGCCAGCTTTCCAAAGACATGCATAACATATACCTTATTTCAGTAGCATATGTATCAGATTCGTAATTTATCATAAACTATTTAACGATAAAATTAAGCATACAAGCATGCATAATCATATATACTCGAGCACTAGTCAGGGATACACTATTAATATATAAAAGATAAGATATGAATGCTCACGTATCAATATTGTGATTCAATATTGCAGGAAAGTACGTAGACGCATCGGAGATGATAAACACTCTTTTGACCTCACGAACAATACTCATAACCTCCATAACTATAACCCATAATTCCCTTAGCTCTATCCCGTTCGAAAAACCAATTTTGAAATAACTCGCTCATGACCTCGTCGTAGTATTTTATGTATAATAATACTAATAATAATACTACTAATAATAATAATATTACAATTAATTATAATAATATTAATCTTAATATATATATATATATATATATATATATATATATATATATATATATATATATATATATAGTAGAGAGATTGAGAGGATTGAGTGTGTTTTAAGTTCGTCGGGAAACTCGAGTATTTAAACAACTTTTGCTGAATTCGAACCTCATGCGATTGCATGGGTTCACAGCCTTTCAGCCATGCGATCGCATGGCTCCTGTGGCCAGCTCACATCCGCATTATTGAAGGCTGCCGATTGTTTTATTAATATTTAATATATTTATTTATTTAATTTATATAATTATATATATATTATATTATATTTACTAGCAAAGTCGACTTGTAACTTTAGTTCTGATGACTTGTACATTGACGCTCGACTTCTGTCTCGGTTTCGGTTTTTCGAACGTCCTTTCGTATGCTTAGAAAACTTGTACTTTACATTTCGAGACGTATACCATTATCAATAATTAGACTTAGTTTAACAATAACATATATTACCCGAAGTATAACTTATACATTTGAGTGTTTTGATCATTTGCTTCTATAAAACATGTTCTCGTTAGTTATTAAAATATATTAAATAATATTATTTTAAATCAAAATGTTTTAGGACTAAATTAATATTTTATTTTATTTCATTGAAAAATATATATATTTTAATTTAGAAATATAAATTTATACCTATTATATATATTTGAAATATTTATTCAATAATATAATATTTAGTTTTTTAAAACTTAATTATTTTTCAAAGATCATCATATATAATTTAAAACTATTTAAATATTTAGAACTTGTTATATCACATAACGTTTACACTTTAAAACTTAATTTGATATAATTCATTTATGCGCCAACGTTTATTTTAATTTCTTAAACATTAATATATCTAATTATCAATCAAATCAATAAGCGAGTATTACTATCATTTACTTAACTAATTTGAAATCATATATATACATAAACACGTTTTGAATACACGTTGCAAGCTATTTATATATCTCACAACCAATATTCCAACTCACGTTATTTAAATAAAGACATTTTAATAATCAAGTTCTATTATATCGAAAAACATTTTCGTACATTCGGAACTAAATCATTTGATAATTATGAAATTTAGTCTTCCACTAACTTTTGTCTAATTCTCGTTATTTGACACTTTGTTCTCATATGTAGATTACTTTACCAATTATTCCTAATATCGTTAAAAAGGAACGATTTCTCAAATCAACGTGGAGAGACCCGTAACAATATTACAATGTATCTGATAAATCAATCATTTGATATTATCTTTTAATTTCGTCAATAAACATATATTGAAACAAATATGTAAAGTATTATATATCTAATACTTTGTTAACGTTTTCAATTAATATAACTATATATAATATATACATTTCTATATACACATAACTGTTCATGAATCGTCGAGCACAGTCAAAGGGTAATTGGTTATATGAATATAGTTCCAAAATTTTCGAGACTCAACATTACAGACTTTACTTATCGTGTCGAAAACATATAAATATTAAGTTTAAATTTGGTCGAAAATTTCCGGGTCGTCACAGTACCTACCCGTTAAAGAAATTTCGTCCCGAAATTTAATTAGGATCGTCATGGCTGACAATAAGTATGTTTTCATGACTCATATGAGTTGGAAATTAGGGTTTTATCGTCAATGAGTAATATGGATAAAACAATTTGATTTTTGTGAAGAGTACGAGTGAAGCTATCACAAAAGAGTGAAATGAGAAAGGTAAAGTTTCGTCATATCTTTTGACGTAGATAGGGTTGATTTTCGGAGTTAAAGGGATTTAGAGAAAATCTTCTTAATAAGATTTGATTCTTCGATAATTAAGGAAATTGTGATTTTCTTCGATTAGGTGCGTAATCTGCCTCGATTGCTATATCTAATATTTCACTATAAATTCACCCCCTTCGTTTCCTTATTTCCACAACTCTCATCTTCTATACTTTCTTCCTCAATTCGTACTTCTAAAACATTCATCAATATGCTCCATCCAGTTCTGATTCTTGATATATTCTTGACTATCACATCTGTCATTCTCCTTTTTCATCTACCACCAGAAGAATCTGTTTACTTCTACTATGCTCTTGGAATCATAGTATTTTTAGTTCTCCCATGTCTTTATATTGCTATACGCATTGATATACACAGTTTGTAATCTCTGCGTTGTTGTCGTACTTATATTTTCGCTTATATTTCGGAGTTCCATGCTTCTGTTTCCTCTTCTCGACTTTAAGTCAAGCGTGTAATAGTCCAGAATTCATAGGTATGAAGTTTTGAATGAACATGACTAATGTTCTAAGAGAGAAATTGTAATAGCACGATCTTGATTCATTAAATTACCAGAAGTCACTGGTAAATATAGAACTATCAAGAAAATATCTTCTTAATATGTCTAGAGATTAAGTAGAATGTAAGAGTCGTGTAACATGACACATGATGACTTTTATGGTATGTGAATCATCATGTTTCATTAGAAACTCAGCATGACTTACTCTAATATAATCATGTTGATCAAGTATCATTATATTATACTAACGCATGCTTCAAATCCCAACACTACTTCAAAAACATTCATAATTTAAATTTTTAATTTTTCAGAGATTTAGAAACTAAAACAGTTTCCTTTATGACGTAAGGCAGATCGCGCGAAGAGGTAGATAATTCTGGATAAGAATAGTTATGAAGATATCTTCAGAAATATTGAAGATATTTATAATGAAAGATACGATGATATCTTAGAATATCTAATATCGAAGGATGATGAAGAAGATTTGTCCGTAAAGGTTTAGAGTCAGGAGTAAGGTATTCATTAATGACTTCAACAGATACTGAATCATTTGGATTCTTTGAAGGCAGGTTTAGTCTTTGTGATTTGTCCACAGCCTTCTTCATAGTTTGCTCAATCCGTTTTCCAGTACCAAATTTCCTCATTTTTTGAGCTTCTTCGGTCACAATTCTTTATCATCAAACTTTTGATTGTTAAGGTCTTTTACAGTTTTTGCTACTTCATCAGCATTTTTCAAAGTTCTGAGAAATGATTCATAAATTAGGGTGGTTTTCAGAAATTTACAATTGAAGCACGTAAGTCTAGGAGATAGATGTTATATGTATATATAACTATTGGCGTAAAAACGCTACGAAATTCGAGAATAATGATTGAAGATTTTTGGTATGCCAATTACCATTACAAGATGCAGATGAGTACATGATAGGGTTTCAATGAATAAATATAGTGACTTTTCAAAGAGGCTTAAGTCAAAGGGTAATGAAGTTGTTGGTATGTTTACTGTTAATATGGTGGAATGTAAAAGGTTCCCCGGTAACAATGACATACTGGACAACTTATATATCAAGGTTATAATAAGGTTAATCTGAATGAAAGTTGAAATTGATTTGCTGGAGGTGTGACAAAATTGGCTACTTTGGAGAGGATTGCAAAGTTATTTTCAGTAATAACAACGCCAATGGATCATAGATTCGAGTTAAACTTCTACTTAGGTTCAGGGAGTTATCCAGGTGTATGACTATATGCATAAGTCATTCTTTTTGTGTGGTTGGATCATCCTCTCGGTTGTTTCTTAATTGAGGTGTTTTCAAGAATCATGAAGGGTTTGAACACGGATTGAAATCGTCAATATACATATGATGTTCTAGCACAGTTTTTAAGTCAAAGTATAGCTTTGAAAGATGTAGGGATCTAAGAATGATGTCTTCTGTTAAATCTTGACTTGGATTCTGATCTGTTAAGATCAGAATATGTAATCGAAATGGTTGTTTATGAAAAAATGTATATTGTTGTGAAAATAGTGAGTATAGTTAATGATTTGCTGAATCAGAATTGAAGAATGTAACATATTAATTGTGAAGTTATATCTCTTGGGTATTACCTACCCGTTAAAAGTTTCACAAGTAATATTTTGTACCAAATAAATTTTATTACAGTCTTTATGAAAATATATGTATATTTTTGTCAGATGAATACAGATTTAATGAGTTAATATTATATTAAGCTCATTTGATTTTCGACTGGAATTAGAAATGAATAATCTATAAAACATTAAAGAGTACATAATCTTTGCGGAGTATTTCACTAATGCAATCAATACTTCATTGTTTATTCTTATTGGTATTCCTTGGTGATGGATGTTGATGCTTGTGAATTCTTGCGAACTTCGCAAGGTACGAATGATTAATACACTTGGTTTATTATGAAATGAAATTCATTGAGTTTGAAACAGAGATTGTAGTTAACGATGGTTAAGTCGTTAATGAAGGATGTACATCATTGCATATTAGTAATATGAACTACCCGAGTAGTATTTACCCTTATTTAATTCATACATAATAGTTTAGTACGAGAAGATATATTATGGTTTCCAAAATTCTTTGGAAATAATGAGTTAATATTTCCATAACTCGTTATTTCAATATACCCATTGATGATTGTGGTGTCGATATCGTTGATGGTTATGGAGCTGGTGTAGCTTGTGGTGCTACAGGTGTTGCTGGTGTTGGTGATACTGATGGTGATGCTCGTGGTTTTTGTGTAATAACTCTAGTTTGTAACGCACGCACCATTCCTGTCAGGTTTTCTACTCTTCCTTCTATCATTTCGGTCCACTCATCTGGTTTACAATTAGAATTAAAATAAATAATCTCTAAAACTTTTAGAAACAACATATTCTCTGCAGAATATTTCTCCGATGAAGTTATAAATCCATACTTCATCGTTTATTGTTGCTGATACTCCTTAGTATCAATGGTGCGTATGACGTTGATGCTCGAGGTACAGATTGTGATGTTGAGGTGTGGGATGCGGATGTTGGTGGTGGTAATGATACTGTTGATGTTGATGATGGTGGTACTGTTGATGTCGATGATGCTGCTAGTGCTTGTAACCTTTGCACCATATTCTTCAAAATCACTGCCCGAGCGCGAAGCTCGTTGACTTCTTCTATTACACCAGGATGATTGGTGGTTGGAACAAGGGAATGAATAAGATTTAGAATTTGAGATATTATATAGTCGTGGTGAGATATTCTGGAAATGAGGGTGAAAATGGCATTTCGGATTGGTTCACTATAACTACCCGTCCTAATCCATCCGGACGAATACATTACATTTGGTTACATCGCGAGGTACTTGACCTCTATATGATACATTTTACGAACATTGCATTCATTTTTAAAAGACAAATTTTCATTACATCAAAAGTTGACGGCAAGCATACCATTTCCTAATATATCCAACTATAAATGACTTGATAATAATCTTGATGAACTCAACGACTTGAATGCAACGTCTTTTGAAATATGCTATGAATGACTCCAAGTAATATCTCTAAAATTAGCAAATGCACAGCGGAAGATTTCTTTCATACCTGAGAATAAACATGCTTTCAAGTGTCAACTAAAAGGTTGGTGAGTTCATAGGTTTATTGTAAACAATAAAATTCTTCATTTTGATAGACCACAAGATTCAAATATAGTACACCTATCTCGTGTACGAAACCATTTTTCATAATGCTTAGCAGAGTAGGTTCGTATCCTTTTCTCCCCCGTAGGTTGCCTCGCGATTTTTAATATCTTTCATAAACATATTCTCATATCAGGCATTTCGTACGGCATAGAGATAAAAGTCATTCATACGAACTACAAACACTGTAGTGACCCGAACTTTTCCATGTTTATATATATTAAATGAATTGATATTTATATGATTAAGTGTTTCCAAAATGTTAAGCAATCAAACTTGTTAAGACTTGATTAATTGAAATAGGTTTTATATAGTCAATTGACCACCCAAGTTGACCGGTGATTCACGAACGTTAAAACTTGTAAAAACTATATGATGACATATATATATATATATATATATATATATATATATATATATATATATATATAGTTAACATGATATTATGATAAGTAAGTATCTCATTAGGTATTTTAACAATGAGTTATATACATAAAAATGAGACTATTGAATCAAGAAACTTGAAAACGATATATATAACGATTATCGTTATAACAACGTTTTACTAATTACATATGAATCATTTTAAGATATTGTTACACTATATATAAACATGATAATGATAAGTAAACATATCATTAAGTATATTAACAATGAACTACATATGTAAAAACAAGACTACTAACTTAATGATTTCGAAACGAGACATATATGTAACGATTATCGTTGTAACGAAATTTAAATGTATATATATCATATTAAGATATATTAATATATCATAATATCATGATAATATAATAATTTAACATCTCATTAGATATAATAAACATTGGGTTAACAACATTTAACAAGATCGTTAACCTAAAGGTTTCAAATCAACATTTACATGTAACGACTAACGATGACTTAACGAATCAGTTAAAATGTATATACATGTAGTGTTTTAATATGTATTCATACACTTTTGAAAGACTTCAAGATACTTATCAAAATACTTCTATTTAACAAAAATGCTTACAATTACATCCTCGTTCAGTTTCATCAATAATTCTACTCGTATGCACCCGTATTCGTACTCGTACAATACACAGCTTTTAGATGTATGTACTATTGGTATATACACTCCAATAATCAGCACTTAGCAACCCATGTGAGTCACCTAACATATGTAGGAACCATCATTTGGCAACTAGCATGAAATATCTCATAAAATTACAAAAATATTAGTAATCATTCATGACTTATTTACATGTAAACAAAATTACACATCCTTTATATCTAATCCATATACCAACGACCAAAAACACCTACAAACACTTTCATTCTTCAATTTTATTCATCTAATTTATCTCTCTCAAGTTCTATCTTCAAGTTCTAAGTGTTCTTCATAAATTCTATAAGTTCTAGTTTCATAAAATCAAGAATACTTCTAAGTTTGCTAGCTTACTTCCAATCTTGTAAAGTGATCATCCAACCTCAAGAAATCTTTCTTATTTACAGTAAGATATCTTTCTAATACAAGTTAATACTCATATTCAAACTTTTATTCAATTTCTATAACTATAACAATCTTATTTCGAGTTGAAATCTTACTTGAACTTGTTTTCGTGTCATGATTCTGCTTCAAGAACTTTCAAGCCATCCAAGGATCTTTTAAAGCTAAATCTATTTTTTTCATTTCTAGTAGGTTTATCCACAAAACCTGAGGTAGTAATGATGTTCATAACATCATTCGATTCATATATATAAAACTACCTTATTCGAAGGTTTAAACTTATAATCACTAGAACATAGTTTAGTTAATTCTAAACTTGTTCGCAAACAAAAGTTAATCCTTCTAACTTGACATATAAAATCAACTTGACACATGTTCCATATCTATATGATATGCTAACTTAATGATTTAAAAGCTAAAAACACGAAAAACACCGTAAAACCGGATATATGCCGTCGTAGTAACACCGCGGGCTGTTTTGGGTTAGTTAATTAAAAACTATGATAAAATTTGATTTAAAGTTGTTCTTCTGAGAAAATGAATTTTCTTATGAACATGAAACTATATCCAAAAATCATGGTTAAACTCAAAGTGGAAGTATGTTTTTCAAAATGGTCATCAAGACGTCGTTCTTTCGACTGAAATGACTACCTCTTACAAAAATGACTTGTAACTTATATTTACGACTATAAATCTATACTTTTTTTGTTTAGATTCATAAAATAGAGTTCAATATGAAACCATAGCAATTTGATTCACTTAAAACGGATTTAAAACGAAGAAGTTATGGGTAAAACAAGATTGGATATGTTTTGATTGTTGTAGCTACGGGAAATATTGTAACAATTCTATACAAATCATATCCTAGCTAACTTATATTATATTATACATGTATTCTAATATATTATGTAATCTTGGGATACCATAGACACGTATGCAAATGTTTTGACATATCATATCGACCCATGTATATATATTATTTGGAACAACCATAGACACTCTATATGTAGTAATGTTTGAGTTAGCTATACAGGGTTGAGGTTGATTCCAAAAATATATATACTTTGAGTTGTGATCTAGCCTGAGACATGTATACACTGGGTCGTGGATTGGGTCAAGATAATATATATAAATTTATTTCTGTACATCTAACTATGGACAACTAGTTGTAGGTCACTAACGAGGACAGTTGACTGAATAAATTTAAAACAGCAAAATGTATTAAAAATATTGTAAATATATTTTGATCATACTTTGATATATATGTACATATTTGTTATAGGTTCATGAATCGACCAGTGGCCAAGTCTTACTTCCCGATGAAGTAAAAAATCTATGAAAGTGAGTTATAGTCCCACTTTTAAAATCTAATATTTTTGGGATGAGAATACATGCAGCTTTATAAATGTTTTACAAAATTGACACAATTACATGAAACTACTTTCTATGGTTGAATGATCGAAGCCGAATATGCCCCTTTTTGCTTGGTAGCCTAAGAATTAGGGAAAATCACTAATTTTGAGAATTAGTGCACGCCTAATTGACGCGAATCCTAAAGATAGATCTATTGGGCCTAACAAACCCCATCCAAAGTACCGGATGCTTTAGTACTTCGAGTTTCATATCATGTCCGATGGATGTCCCGGAATGATGGGGATATTCTTATATGCATCTTGTTAATGTCTGTTACCAGGTGTTCACCATATGAATGATTTTTATCTCTATGTATGGGATGTATATTGAAATATGAAATCTTGTGGTCTATTATTATGATTTGATAATATATAGGTTAAACCTATAACTCACCAACATTTTTGTTGACGTTTTAAGCATGTTTATTCTCAGGTGATTATTAAGAGCTTCCGCTATTGCATACTAAAATAAGGACAAAATTTAGAGTCCATGCTTGTATGATATTATGTAAAAACTGCATTCAAGAAACTTATTTTTTGTTGTAATATATTCTTATTATAAACCATTATGTAATGGTCGTGTGTAAACGGTATATTTTAGATTATCATTATTTGATAATCTACGTAATGCTTTATAAACCTTTATCGATAAAATAAAGGTTATGGTTATTTTAAAAATGAATGCAGTCTTTGAAAAACGTCTCATATAGAGGTTAAAACCTCGCGACGAAATCAATTAATATGGAACTTTTATAATCAATATGAACGGGACATTTCAGTTGGTATCCGAGCGTTGGTCTTAGAGAACCAGAATTTTTGCATTAGTGTGTCTTACCTAGTTTGTTAGGATACATTAGTGAGTCTGGACTTCGACTGTGTCTTTCTTCAAAAACGATTGCTTAACATTTTTTGCTGGAAACTATATATTATTAACATGTAAATATTATGTGATATATTAATCTCTTAACGTTTTTGATATTGTGTGATAGATGTCTACCTCTAGTACAAATCCCATTGACTCACCTAATAATAATGAAGAGTCGAATATACTTTGGGAAGATTCACAAATTCCCGAAGAAGAGGAACCGGAAGAGGAGGAACCGGAAGAAGAGGAACCGGAAGAGGAGGAATCGGAAGAGGAAGAACCGGAAGAAGAAGAGGTTCCGGAGGAAGAAATATTGATACCTACAGTAAATCTATTTAATAAAAGAAAATCCTCAACCAACGGACCAAAGTCAATAATGGTCAATGGTGTTTCCGCCAAGGAAGCAAAATATTGGGAAGATTACCAATTTTTCGATGAATCGGATCCCGATGAGGATTCCGATGATGTTATAGAAATTACCTTGACCCAATTTAATAAAGTAAAATAAAATAATAAGGGAAAAGGTATAAAAATAGAGAAACCCGATTCCAACCCCGATGAACTTTATATGTATCGGCAACGTCCGTATTTCCTAAATTGTAAAAATGACCCGGGAACCTCTAAACCACCAGGTTTTTCTAAACCATTGTAGAAAACGATGGCTCGTATTAGAGGACCACCATATATCCCTAGAAAATTAGGAAAACGAACCAAGTCCGAAGAAGAAGAAACCAGTGATTCAGATTAGAGGGTTGTAATCATGTTGTGTATTATATGTATTGTTATATGCTTGTACTTTTATGTTCTATGTAAAAATTGTTTGTATTATTTGTTAATTATCTTTTACAAATCTAATCCTTGTCTGTTTTATAGTATAAAAACAAAATGGACGTTAAGGGTAGACAACAGAATATTTTAGAAGACCTACCAGAGGATATGATTGAGGAAATCTTGTCTAGAGTCGGTCAGAATTCATCAGTACAATTAGTTATGGCGAAATTAACTTGTCAAACATTTGAAAGACTTTCCAGAAATGCCTTAGTTTATAAAAGGCTTTCCTTTGATAAGTGGGGTATATCACATTGGGGAGACTGTAAGTTACGCCGTGTTTTCTTTAAAGCGTTAAATGCGGGGAACCCAAACGCAATTTTTCACTACGGGTTAAGAACCTATTTTGACTCAACATATCCCAACATAGGATTTCGTGAATTAGAAAGAGCTTCTAACATACAACATAAAGAAGCATGTTATGCTTACGGGTTAGTGATGTTCGCTTCTCACCAAAGTGAGAAAAAGAACATCGGATTACAACTATTAAATGAAACATTCCCACAAGTGACGGACTCAGTAGTTGGGGTAAGAAACAAGGTTTTTAGATTTCTACGAGGCTGTTGGGCATTACGAAACCATCGTCCTTTTGACGACATTACAACATGCTGCCTAGCTAATGGTCATAACGGTTACTTTCCACAAGACCAAGGATGGGAAGTCGTTTTAGTAAAACCAGAATGCATGACCTGTTTCTAGACTTATGAATTACGTGTCTTTATTGCCCTTGCTGAACAACTTGCGTATTAATTAGAATTACCTTTATAGCTGCCGTGTAGCAAGTTATTATGTGCTATATTTCATCCTATATGTATAATAGTGGTATTGTAAGTTTGTAAAATTTTGTATAAAATTTGAACGCGAAATTTTATTATAATCAGTTTTTTCATATAGAATTGTAGTAGTTCAATTGTATATTAGCTACTAAGTATGAAATTAACGGGTAGGTACTACCCGAATTAAAACTATAAAACGCTAATATGAAGAAAAAGCTTTTATAAATGAATTCATACTATGCTACGAAATACTATTGACTACTCTTAAAATTCTATATGATTAACTTAATTCTTTTGGCTATTTTTGAAGGAAATGTGTGACGACCCGGGAATTTCTGACCAAATTTAAACGTAATCTTTGTATGATTTCAATACGATAAGCAAAGTCTGTAATGCTGAGTCTCGAAAACTTTGGAACAGATTACATAAATGCATTTACCCTTTGACAATTCCCGACGATTCACGAACAAATGTTGTAAATAAGTATTTACATATATATAAATGTAAGTATATGTAATAGTATGAAATTATAAAAATATAAATATGAAATTTGATACAAATAACATGATATATCTAAAATATTATTTGTATAATTAACATATATTATTATTATCATTACTATTATTCTTATTATTACTATTAGTATAATTTTAATAAAATTATCATTTATATTATTATTATGTTTCTATTATTATTAGTATTACTATTACTATTAATAATGGTATTTTATTTAATAACATTCTTAAATTATTAATAGAGTGTATATAATACAAAAGTCAGTATGTATATATATGTAGATATACATCAGTTATATAAAACTAATACAGCTCATATATATATATATATATATATATATATATATATATATATATATATATATATATATATATATATATATATATATATATATATATATATAAATAAATACGTATACAAAAATCATAGGATCCAAAGTTTGTTTAACATCTCAATCGGAACTGTAGATAATTTTGTCTTCTGTCTGATCAATCCTGTGTCACGTTTAACAATTATAGGGAGCAGTTTTGCATCCACATCAATTCCTTATTCTATTATCTGTATCGTCCTTTCTGTCTACAAATCTTCCTTTAATATCGACCTCATTGTCAATACAAAACAAATCAATCTTATCATTGTTACTAGTCTCAACTTTATGGATATTATCTTCATATAATATCATACTATCTGCAATTGGGAGAGGAAAAAGGAAAATAAAAAGAAAACAGAAAAGGTTTCCCTCTGTTCTTCATCTTTACAACCACCAAAGTCATTTTCCTGTTTCATGTGCTAAACAAACAAATCACCTCACAACCCTCCATCTTCATCTAAAATTGGAGAACTATCATCACCATATTCTACGGTTCCGTTCTATTCAAAAATTCGAATACCACCATTGACAACCGAATCACAGTGGATCATGACACCTGGCACACGAAAGTTACACCGGTTACATAACAACAACACATCAACGAACAAGGTGTTATGGTCAAGGGTCGGTCACTAACCTATTGGGAACAAGATTACATCGTAACATCATCTTCAACAATCATCAGCGAGTCACCTCATTCCCTCTCTTCTTCTCTTCTCTATCTTTTGTTACCTATTTTCCTTTACACCTACTGTAATGACAACTTCTTATTTCCAATCGAACCAAACAAAACCTCAACAGGCGATGATTATACAGATTTTTCCTTGTTTTCGATCGCAATGCCAACCAACACAACAAATGAGGTTGCTATTATTATATTATCTGTTTCGGTTAAACAAAGAAGAAGACAATGATGAATCTATGATTCCATGTGATGAGGTTATTAATAATGAAGATGATGATAATTTTGTGATATTGATGCATCAAATAAACGTAGTATATGATGATGAATATTGAACATAATGATTATGTTATAATGATGATGATCGGTAGTGGATGCCACTAATGAAAAGGAAAAAGGTGAAGGTTGTATAACTCGCTATCCTGTACAGCCGTTTGATTTTTTTTATACAGATCTTAAATTGGGCCATATTCAAGTAAGAACTTAGTCCATTAACTCCTTGAACTAACAAGTAAAACTTGGGCCATTAAAAGTATCTGATGCTCGCCTCTTGTATTTTACTTCGGACGTGACCCAAAAACCCTACTCGTTGAACTACTGTTACTTTCCGAATCCAATCTACACCTCAAAAATCACCCAGGCCTGCTACTGCTCTACTAATCGTTTCTGTTCCTAGTTTTCGTTCAATCTCACAAAAGAACGATAATGAGGTCGGTGATTTAGAGGATGAGGTTAGACTAGTTTAAGATGATGATATAGAAAATTAGATTATGATTAGAATTATGTTTATGGAGTTAATGATACGTGAAATACATGTTGTTGTGATTAATTTCACCTTCGATTAATTAAGAAGTAGAAGAAAAAGGGAAATAGGAGTACAGCAGGTTATTTATATATGGGTCGAGATATATTACAGAAAAGTAAGAATGGAGGAGTGGTTTTGTAGTGTGTTTGGTTTAACCAAGTGGTCTTCGGTTCGATTCAAGACTGCAACATTTTTTATTTTATTTCCATTAATTTGAAGAAGAAAAAGGCAGAGAATTAAGAGTTATAGGAAATTGGGTATCATTTATTTCAGAAAGATAATAGATAGACAGATGGTTAAGCGGGTTGTGTGATTAGTAAGAGGTTGCAGGTTCGAGCCTGGGTAAATGCAGTTATTTTTTTGAGGTAGTTACTATGTTTATTATTATTATTATTGTTATTATTATTATTAATTATTTTTATTATTAAGTTAATTATTATTATTATTAACATTAGAATATGACTAATAATTAGTATTATTATTAATTGTTATCACTAGGTATTAACATTAAATATTATTAGTATTATTATCACTTTTATCATTAGTAGAAAATTATTATAGTTATTATTATTATTATCAATATTCATATTATTATTATTATTATCAAAAGTATCATTATTTTTCAAAATGTAAAATTTTTATTAAAAATTTGTATCATCATTGAAATTAACATTTTTAAGAAAACTATCATTTTATCATCAACAAAACTATCATTATTAGCAATTAAATATTTTGTATCAAAAAAAAATAGATTTATTATATATCCTATAATTATATTAATGTCCATATAACTATATATCAAACATAATATCATATTTGTTTTTATATAACTACTTACGTAAAACAAACTACTGATTTTGAAAATAATACTAATTATATATAAATGTATATATATAGATATATCAAAATAACCAAATGTATAGATATTAATTATTTTAAATATATATACAAAATAAATATATAACATATAATTTAATATATAATATATATAAATAAAGTATATATTTTTTAAATAGAAATTAGTATAAACTCTACATAACTATATATATATATATATATATATATATATATATATATATATATATATATATATATATATATATATATATATATATATATATATATATATATATATATATATATATATATATATATATATAATATAAAATTAATAAATAAAATTTTGTGATCTCCATTATATGTTTTAATAGATATACAATTGATATAGGTTCGTGAATCCGAGACCAACCCTACATTTTGTTCAATGTCGTCATATGTATTTTTACTACAAAATACAGTATGGTGAGTTTATTTATTCCCTTTTTATATATATTTTTGGGCTGAGAATACATGCAATGTTTTAATAACTATTTTACAATATTTGTATGCGTGAGTTTCATTAATCCCTTTTTAAATGCTTTTGCAATATATATTTTTGGAACTGAGAATACATGCGCTGCTTTTATAAATGCTTTACGAAATAGACACAAAGTAATCGAAATTACATTCTATGGTTGGATTATCTAATCGAATATGCCCCTTTTTATTAAGTCTGGTAATCTAAGAATTAGGGAAAAGACACCCTAATTGACGCGAATCCTAAAGATAGATCTATCGGGCCCAACAAGCCCCATCCAAAGTACCGGATGCTTTAGTACTTCGAAATTTATATCATGTCCGAAGGAGGATCCCGGAATGATGGGGATATTCTTATATGCATATTGTTAATGTCGGTTACCAGGTGTCCAATCCATATGAATGATATTTTTGTCTCTATGCAGGGGACGTATGTTTATGAGAAATGGAAATATGAAATCATGTGGTCTATTAAAATTATGAAATGATTATTTATGTTAAACTAATGAACTCACCAACATTTTGGTTGACACTTTAAAGCATGTTTATTCTCAGGTACGAAAGAAATCTTCCGCTGTGCATTTGCTCATCTTAGATATATTACTTGGAGTCATTCATGACATATTTCAAAAGACGTTGCATTCGAGTTATTGAGTTCATCAAGATTATTATTAAGTCAATTATAGTAAGATATATTACGAAATGGTATGCATGTTGTCAACTTTCGATGTAATGAAATATTGTCTTTTCAAAAATGAATGCAATGTTTGTAAAATGTATCATATAGAGGTCAAGTACCTCGCGATGTAATCAACTGTTGTGAATCGTTTATAGTCAATATGGACTTCGTCCGGATGGATTAGGACGGGTCTCTACAGTTGGTATCAGAGCGGTGGACTTAGCGAACCAAGTCTTGTATTAGTGTGTGTAACTGATAGTTGTTTAGATGCATTAGTGAGTCTGGACTTCGACCGTGTCTGCATGTCAAAAGTTTTGCTTATCATTTCTAGTCGAAAATCATCTGCTTATCATTCTTAGTCTAGACACATCTTACTGCATTGATTGCATGAATAGTGCATAGACAAAATTCATATCTTAGCATGTCTACTAATCCATATCTTAGCGTATCTGTCACTGTAGACTTTATCTGACACCTTTCCTTAATTTTCTCCGTAATTCACGGGATCTTTGGAAGTATGTATAGATATTCTATATATAATTAGAATATCATTCGATATTCGAAAATCATTTCATATCAAAACCCTTTAACTGATCGTGAGAGATGGATCCTACACCTAGCTTGGATTCCATTAGTTCCGGAAGCGATTTAGAGATGTATATTGAAGCAGACTCCGAAGTCAATGAACCAAAAGTGCCTCAACCATTTATTTATTTTTCATTCTGGAGGAGATGGGGTGGGTCCGAGACTTACTCACTCGATGGAGAAATGAAGTAGGTGAGCCCTACCGCAAACCAAACTTACCTCCTAACATCGGAGAAAACGATGTACTCACCGGTGAACCTATGCGCAACACTGTATTCACCCTTCTTGCTAAAGTTTTCCACCTCGAAGGTCGCATTACTGCAATCTCAGAAAATATTCAACCTCTACTTCCGAATACCTATTGAAGGGGAATATTAGAAGAAGTTAGGGAACTTCGAATTGATAATCAAGATCTATCGAATCAAATGAGTGGATGGATAGAAATGATAGAGGGTAGAATAGAAACCCTGACAAGAATGGTGCGTGATTTACAAGCTATACTTACTACACCAACATCATCACCAACCTTAGTAACAACAACACTTGTAGCACCGACAGCAACAGAACCACCATCAGCAGCACCAGCAGCATAACCAGTACCAACAACATCAACATCATCACACTGAAAGGACCCATCCTAATCCATCCGGACGAAGTCCATATCGATTATAAAGGTTTCACAACAGTTGATTTCATCGCGAGGTACTTGACCTCTATATGATACATTTTACAAACATTGCATTCGTTTTTGAAAAGATAAACTTTCATTACATCAAAAGTTGACGGCAGACATGCCATTTCATAATATATCTAACTATAATTGACTTAATATTAATCTTGATGAACGCGACGACTCGAATGTAACGTCTTTTGAAATATGGCATGAAGGACTCCAAGTAATATTTCTAAAATGAGCAAATGCACAGCGGAAGATTTCTTTCATACCTGAGAATAAACATACTTTCAAGTGTCAACCAAAAGGTTGGTGAGTTCATTAGTTTAACATAAATAATCATTTCATAATTTTAATAGACCACAAGATTTCATATTTCCATTTCTCATAAACATACGTCCCGTGCATAGAGACAAAAATATCATTCATATGGATTGAACACCTGGTAACCGACATTCACAATATGCATATAAGAATATCCCCATCATTCCGGGATCCTCCTTCGGACATGATATAAATTTCGAAGTACTAAAGCATCCGGTACTTTGGATGGGGCTTGTTGGGCCCGATAGATCTATCTTTAGAGTTCGCGTCAATTAGGGTTTCTGTTCCCAAATTCTTAGATTACCAGACTTAATAAAAAGGGGCATATTCGATTTCGATCATTCAACCATATAATGTAGTTTCGATTACTTGTGTCTATTTCGTAAAACATTTATAAAAGCTCATGCATTCTCAGTCCCAAAAATATATATTGCAAAAGCATTTAAAAAGGGAGTAATGAAACTCACCTAATGTATTTTGTAGTAAAAATACAGATGACAAAATTGACAAAGCAGAGTTGGCCTCGGATTCACGAACCTATATCATTGGTATATATATTAAAACACATAATCGTAATTGAACAAATTTATTTATTATATCTTTAATTTCTTATGTAGGTTTAATTTGTGTATATATTCGTAATGATTAATATTCATATAGTTATATTTATATATCCATATTTATATATAAATGTTTAGTGTTATATTTGAAATTCAATAGTTTGTTATATGTAAGTATTTATATAAATAATATTAATAAATTTTATATATATAGTTATGTAAAATATTAATATAATTATAATATACGTAATAAGTATATTTTATGCACAGAATATTTATTTGTTTAAAAGATAGTTTTGATAATATTAATGATTTACTAATAATAATAACTTTATTAATAATGTTAACACTAATAACAAAAATGGTAATGGTAGTAATAATAATAATAATAATAATAATAATAATAATAATAATAATAATAATAATAATAATAATAGTAGTAGTTATGTTAATAATAATAATACTAATAATTATAAATAATACAAATTCTAATATTCATGATAATAATAATAAGTTTTTATTACTTTCATAATACTAATGATAATAATAATCATAATCATAATAATGGTAATACTAATATTATTAGTAATACTTTTGATAATAATAATGCTAGTAACAACATTAGTAATAATATTAATAAAGATATTAACAACAATAATAATAATAGTAAATAATAAATAATAATGATAATAATAATGGCAAAAGTAATAAAGAAGTTAAATAACTACCTCAAAAGATAACTAGAAAAAAATGTTGTCGCGAACCAGACTCGAACCTCCAACCTCTCGAATACCCGTCACTACCCTTAACCAGCTAGGTTGTTGCCCATATTCTGAACTAATAGCGAACACCATTTTATATATCTCATTTAGTTTTCAGTTTCTATTATCCTTTTCGGCCCACCAACCAGATAAACACAGCCCATAATTAAATCTCGGCCCAACTGTGAGCACAAGCCCAACAGCAAGCACAATCCAACAGAAGCTTTTATTGCTAGTAAAAATAAATAAAAACGCAGGTGCAAAGGTTCGAACTCAGAACCTTTTGTTAACTTAACAACACTCTACACCACTCAGCTACTTCTGATTTTCGTGATATATTCTCCTCCTTAATTTATTTAACTAATATCTCTATTATCTCCTTCTTCATCTTCCTTAAAAAAAACAATCGCCTAGAATAATTTCCATCCATCACAACAATGATTTTGTTACTTCTCAATAATTATAAACAATTAACATCTCGCGTTTGAATTATTAGAACAAAAAAAAAAAAAAAAAAAATT